>NW_022681471.1:19321954-19385379 GCF_009764315.1 Trachypithecus francoisi | reverse complement strand
CACAATGAGATACCATCTCACACCAGTTAGAATGGCAATCATTAAGAAGTCAGGAAACAACAGTGTTGGAGAGGATGTGGAGAAATAGGAACACTTTTACACTGTTGGTGGTTGTAAACTAGTTCAACCATTATGGAAAACAGTATGGCAATTCCTCAAGGATCTAGAACTAGATGTACCATATGACCCAGCCATCCCACTACTGGGTATATACCCAAAGGATTATAAATTATTCTACTACAAAGACACATGCGCACGTATGTTTTTGCGGCACTATTCACAATAGCAAAGACTTGGAATCAACCCAAATGTCCATCTGTGACAGACTGGATTAAGAAAATGTGCACATATACACCATGGAATACTATGCAGCCATAAAAAAGGATGAGTTTGCATCCTTTGTAGGGACATGGATGCAGCTGGAACCATCATTCTTAGCAAACTATCACAAGAACAGAAAACCAAACACCGCCTGTTCTCACTCATAGTTGGAACTAACAATGAGATCACTTGGACTTGGGGGGGAACATCACACACTGGGGCCTATCATGGGGAGGGGGGAGGAGGAAGGATTGCATTGGGGAGTTATACATGATATAAATGATGAATTGATGGGTGCTGACGAGTGAGATGTGCAGCAGCCACACACAACATGGCAAAAGTATACATATGTAACAAACCTGCACATTATGCACATGTACCCTAGAACTTAAAGTATAATAAAAAAAAGAAAAAAAGAAAAAAATAAACTTCTGGTTTAACCCCCCCCCAAAAAAAAAAAAAGAAAGTGGGGAGGGAGAAAGTAAAAAAGTTTTAAAAGAGGAACCAGTTGAGAATAAAAGCGAACAGAAAGGAAGGAATGAGAGAGAGAAGACAGATGGAAGAAGGGAGGAAAAAGAAGGAAGGATGAAGGGAAAGTGAATGAAGGAAGACAGGAGAGTTGGAGTTTGGATGGAGAAAAGGAAAGAAGGAAGGAAGGAATATCATGTAGGCACGCAGGCATAGAAAGAAATACAGAGATAGAATTAGTGAAAGAAATGGAACCAGAAAATACAGAGAAAGGTTAAAAGTATAGGAAGGAAGAAAGGAGGAAAGAAGAAAGGGAGGAATTGGATGACAGGAGAGAGATCTAAAAAGAAGTCAGTTGAAAGCACAAAATAAAGATAGATTAATGGGTGACAGACAGGAAGGATAGCAGGCATAAGGCAGGAATATAGACAGATTGGGGGAATAGATAAATAGATAAACAGAACGATCAGATCTTAAAAGGCAAAAGTCAGTAAAAGACCATATTAAACTGATAAAATGAGAGTATCCCAAAAGAGAGAGGGAAGAAAAGAAACATGTTTAAAAAGAGGAGGTACAGGCCAGATGCAGTGGCTCACGCCTGTAATCCCACGTTGGGAGGCCGAGGCAGGAGGATCACTTGAGCCCAGGAGTTCAAGACCAACCTGGGCAGCATTGTGAGACCCTGTCTTTACAAAAAATAAAAAATAAAAAAGTTATCTGGGCAAAGTGGCACATGTCTGTAGTCCCAGCTACTTGAGAGGCTGAGGTGGAGGATCGCTTGAGCCGAGGAGGTCAAGGCTGTAGTGAGCTGTGATCACGCCACTGCCCTCCAGCCTGGGTGACAGAGAAAGACCCTGTCTCAAATAAATATATAAAAAGGAGGTAGTAGTAAAGTGTAAAAGTGGAACAAAAGAAGGAAGGAAGAAGGAGGATGGAAAGTAAGAAAGAAAGAAGAGTATAAATGATGAGTCAATAGGAAAAGAGTTAAGAGAAGGAATATGAAGTAGTAGACGGAGAAGCCATAAGAAATCAAGTACAATTGTGTTGAAGGGAGTAGATGTAAAAGGTAGAAGTCACTTTTTAAAAAATAGTAAAATAGGCCGGGCGCGGTGGCTCAAGCCTGTAATCCCAGCACTTTGGGAGGCCGAGACAGGCGGATCACGAGGTCAGGAGATCGAGACCATCCTGGCTAACACGGTGAAACCCCATCTCTACTAAAATATACAAAAAATTAGCCGGGCGAGATGGCGGGCGCCTGTAGTCCCAGCTACTCGGGAGGCTGAGGCGAGAGAATGGCGTAAACCCGGGAGGCGGAGCTTGCAGTGAGCTGAGATCCGGCCACGGCACTCCAGCCTGGGCGACAGAGCGAGACTCCGTCTCAAAAAAAAGTAAAATAAAGATTGATAGCTAGCTAGGTGGATACATAGGTAAGCAGATAGGTAGATAGACAGATAGAACTTTAAAGGTGTAAGCCAATATAAAAGACTGTATAAAAAGATACAAAGATTCATGATTGTAATCCCAGCACTTTGGGAGACTGAGGTGGGTGGATCATCTGAGGTCAGAAGTTCGAGACCAGCCTGACCAACATGGTGAAACTTCATTTCTACTAAAAATACAAAAATTAGCCATGCATGGTGACACGCGCCTGTAATCCCAGCTACTCAGGAGGCTGAGGCAGGAGAATCACTTGAACCCAGGAAGCAGAAGTTGCAGTGTGCTGAGATAAATATCGCGCCACTGCACTCCAGCCTGAGCAACAAGAGCAAAACTCCGTTTCAAAAAAAAAAAGATACAAAGAGAGAGGATTAGAACAAAATAAAGACACAGATGAAAAGAAAAATGTTTAAAAACAGGAACCAGTCTAGCTGGGCGAGGTGGCGGGCGCCTGTAGTCCCAGCTATTCGGGAGGCTGAGGCAGGAGAATGGCGTAAACCCGGGAGGTGGAGCTTGCAGTGAGCTGAGATCCGGCCACTGCACTCCAGCCTGGGCGACAGAGCGAGACTCCGTCTCAAAAAAATAAAAATAAAAATAAAAACAGGAACCAGTAAGCAAATGAAAGGAAGAAAGCAAGGGAGGGACGGAAAGAGGGAGCAAAGCTGAAGTGAAGGAATGTAGGCAGAGTAAGAGTAGAGAAAGGGAGAGTGACTTAAATAGAATGAGAAAAGACAGAAAAATGTAATAAAAGAAGGAAGAAAAGAAAGAAGGAAGGGGCAAGATAAAAAGGGAAGGAGTGGAAAGAAAAAGAAGTTTACATTGATGAATCTGTAGGAAAGACTACGTAAAATTTTTAAAAAGAGAAAATGTGAGACGCAGAGAGATTTGAAAAAGAGAAGCTAGTAAGAAAAATACAACAGTGGACAGTAGGGAAAGACCAATCTATAAGGAAGAAGTCAGTAAAAATGTGACAATAAAGTAAGATAGACAGATGGATGACAGCTAGATAGGAAGGGAGGGAAAGAGTTGTAAGACGGGCAAAGAGAGAGAATATGAACAAAATGATTTCAAAAAGAATTCAATTAAAAAGTCAGTACTTAGGCGGGCGCGGTGGCTCACGCCTGTAATCCCAGCACTTTAGGAGGCTGAGGCAGGCGGATCACGAGGTCAGGAGATCAAGACCATCCTGGTTAACATGGTAAAACCTAGTCTCTACTAAAAATACGAAAAAAAAAAAAATTAGCTGGGCATGGTGGCATGCATCTGTAGTCCCAGCTACTTGGGAGGCTAAGGCAGGAGAGTTGCTTAAACCCAGGAGGTGGAGGCTGCAGTGAGCAAGATTGTGCCACTGCACACCAGCCTGGGCAACAGAGGGAGACTCTGTCAAAAAAAAAAAAAAAAAAGTACTTAAAAAATAAAGACATAAGAAGAGAAAGAGAGGAAATGAAAAACATTTTTAAAGGAATGAGTAACTAGAGAGTGAAAGAAAGAGGGAATATAGGAGAGGGTAGGAAGGGAGGAAGGAATAAAGGCAAAAGTGAGGAAGAAAGGCAGAAGGAAGAGAGGAGGGAAGGAAGAAAGGTGGGCATGCATGCAGACAGGAACGGAGGAGAAATAGAAATAAAGAAAAGTGAGCAAGAAAAAGAGAAAGGGAATAAGGGAAGGAAAGAAGGAAAGAATGAAGGGAGGAAAGAGTAAGAAATAAAGACAGAAATAAGATGTTTAAAAAGAACACTTAGTTAATAAGAAAGTAAAATCAAGAAGGAAAAAAAATAAGAGAAAGTTTCACAAGCAGAAAGGGGCCAGTAAGAACAAAGTGCATTAAAAAAGAGAAAAAGGAAAAAGAAAGAAAGACAGAAATAGATTAAAAAAGAACAATCTTAAATGCAAGAAGCCTGTAGGAAGAATTTACACAAAAGAGGAAAGGAAAAGTTTTGAAAGGAGAAGTCAATGATAAAATAAATTTGAGAGGCGAGGGTGAAAAGGAGAGAGTAAAAAATTACAAAATTATAGTGCATTAAAGAGAAAGAGAGAGAAGGAAAGAGTGGAAGAGAGAGAGAAAGAAAGAAAGATGTTTGACAAAGAAGAGTCCATAAGAAATGCCACTGCAAGAAATAATGAAAACAAGAAAGAAAACAAAGAAAAAATAAGTTCTAAAAGGAGGAATCAACAAAGAAAATACAGAGCAAAAGATGGAAAAATAAAGTAAAAGAAAGAGGGAAGAAGGAAGAAAAAGAGGGAGGGAGAAGGATGGAGAAAGAGAAAAAGAGCTGAAAATTTTTTAAAATTAAATAAGGAAGGATATGTGTAAAAGAATGTTTTAAAAAGAAGTGCTGGTTGGCCGGTCGCAATGGCTCACACCTGTAATCCCAGCATGTTCGGATGCTGGGCCAGGCAGATCACTTGAGGTCAGGAGTTTGAGACCAGCCTAGGCCACATGGTGAAACCCCATCTTTACAAAAGAAATATATAAAAATTAGCCAGGTGCAGTGATGTGCCTGTAGTACCAGCTACTCAGGAGGCTGATACAGGAGAATTGCTTGAGCCCTGGAGGCAGAGGCTGCAGTGAGCCAAGATTGCACCACTGCACTCACTCAGCCTGTGTGACAGAGCGAGACTCTGTCTCAAAAAAAAAAAAAAAAGAGGTACTGAAGGTGCTGATAAGAATAGACAATATGATAGGGAAGAAGGAATGAAAATTTTATAAAGGAAGAGTCAATAAGGCAAGCTTATAGTTCAATTCAGTGAAATAATGAGGCTATAATGTTCCGCCTCCTCCATGATCATGTAAGCAGCCATACGGCTCTTAACCTTCAACTGTTAACTTCCACTACTAGTAGAAAGAAAGCATCAGGTAGGCATCTTATACCAGAACGGCCTCAAATCCTTTTTGAAAAAGAAAATATAAGTGAATTTAAGTTCACTATATTATAGAGGTGACAGAAGAGTGAGGATATCGATTTCACATATGCAATTGACTCATATCCATTATAACAAGGCTGTCATCTTCTACCATGCAGACACAAAGGACACACATCTTAAAACTCTCATGAAAACCCAATTAGCACACATGCAGTTAGGAATCCTTTTGTCCATCTAAATGGTTAAAAACAGGAGCTGTAATCACCTTTTTCCCAGATGTGGTCTATGTATATGGTTATATGGTTGCCTCTGCCAAGCTGTGAGGAACAACCAAGAATTGTCATTGCCACTAGCTTGGAGGATCTCCAACACAGTCATTACGCTGGTCTGCCTCCCACACAGAGGCAGGCCATGTTCTCATGGAACAGAAAGTAGTTGTTCCCTTCTCCCAGAAGGCAATTCTGGCTAGTTAGAGCCAAACTAGCTTTAATTAGACAAGATAGTATAAAGGTAATTGTCTTTCCTTCCCATCACATGTTTCTACCCCAGGATCTCTCAACCTTGGCACTATTAACATTTGCGGCCACAGAATCCATTGTGGAGGGCCATCCTGTGCATGGTAGAATGTTTAGTAGCATCCCTGGCCTCTACCCATGTCAGAAACATAACACCCATTTGTGACTGTCCCGACCTGCAGGTCAGTCGAACGGGCCCTGGAAGGGGGAGTGGGAATGGGGGAGACAAGAAAACACGAGAAATGGAGACAAGACAAATAGCCTGATCAAGTCTTGTTTAATGGTGGCGGTGCAATGCCTTATATAGGCTGGCAGAGGAAGAGGTTGGGCCAGGGCGGTGACGGGGGGCCGGGTTTTCTCAAATTACAATCGCGCATGCGCCGTAGGCTGCATAGCTTCCTGGGCGCGAAAAAGTTTGCGCGCGCGGGAAAGGTTTAGGCGCGCGCGGGAAAGGTTTAGGCGCGCGCGGGAAGGGTTTAGGCGCGCGCGGGAAAAACTTTAGGCGCCCGCGGGAAAAACTTTAGGCGCGCGCGCGGAAAAATTTTAGGTGCGCGCGGGAAAGGTTTGTAATAAAGAACCCGGAAATGTGCCATCTTGTCTCCGCTTTGCGGAGATCAAGCAACAGAGGTCGGCTAATTCCGAGCCTCATGGCTCCGGACATGTGACAATCAAAAATATCTCCAGACATTTTCAAATGTCCCCTGGAGAACAAAATTACCTCCCATCGAGAACCACTGCCTGTCATCTCCCATTTCCTCCCTCACAACCCTATATGTGGATTGGCATATGCTCTTCTCTTATTGGGCATGGAAGGATAAATAGAATCTATCTGGGATACTTTTGTCATCCTCACTATTAAAAATAAATGTTTCATTATGTTTCTTTAAGCAACTCCTTCGAAGAGAGAAAAATGAGTGACACTCCCATTGATCAGAAACCACACCAAGGACAAAAATGTAATTGAAATGTTAGTATTAGAAATGAGTAATTTGTGGAAAGAGTGGGTTTGGTAATGACCTGCTTATCATGCAGATAAATCCTCTATTATCGTCTATCAAATGATGGATTTTGAGTAATGCTAACCAACAGTCCTACAGCTTCTCTTGCCATCTGCATTAGACGCCCTAATTACTCAATTGGTGTCACAGCCTCCACACTTCCATGAGCAGGGCAGTCCATATTTTGCAGTTGACAACTCTCCAAGCACGATCAGAGCCTGATGTTTCCACAGCCCCTGCTTCTGATCTCTCCACTACTTCCCCATTCCCAAAAGATCCTGAGGCATTTTTTTCAGCCTGTGCCTCACTAGCTGCTGCTACTGCTGCTGCCACCCCTTGTTCAGCAGTTCCACCTCCTAAGGAAGTTTTTTACCTGCATCTCATTTATTCCACCTGGAGAACTATCCTTACAGATTGCTGAATGGAGCCACAGCACTAGGGACCTAGTGAGGACCAAGACATGGGTCTTGCTCAAAACCCTGCCCTTCCTTTGGCTTGGGACCTTTTGGGCCCAAAAGTAATTTATGTCAGTCACCTCACTGGCAGCAGAAATATTTTATTCTGCCACATATTTTTCTGCAGCAGTGGAGTGTGTCCCCAGTATTGTCCACTCTTGTTCCACTGTTCCTTTAGAAAACCCCACCTGAGTGGTAGCTGTGATTTAGCATTTCAACCCGCTTCTTTAGTAGGCTTCCTGAACACATGTAGGGCTGACACTATTTGTTGAATTGAAGTGTCTTCCTTTGTTTTGCTTTCTAGCTCAGTCGTTGATTTTCCTAACATACTCCTTTAGATTCTGCCTTTGCGGGGCCCCCAGAATGGCTCAGACTTTCAGGGAGCTTCCCCATTTTACTGCTTCTTTTCCAAAGATGGCGTCCATGTGCCTGAGGTAAGAGGTTTGACTTACATTCTTACTCCTCTAAGCATCAGCCACATGGGCATCATCTAGGTGCTTATTAGAAATGCAGATTATCAGGCCTCACCCCAGCCCTACGGAATCAGAATCTGCATTTTAACAAGATCCCAGTGTGCGTATGCATGTTCAAGTTTGAGAAGCACTGGCTTCCATGACCACATAAAGGCAGAACAAAGTCAGGGTGCTTAGATGAAATGTCCTCTGCCTCCTGTGGTCTCCAGACAGATGTTTCTGTCTCCACTCAGATAGTGCTTGGCCTATTGGCATTCAAAATTGAAGTCTGCCACTAGTGTACTGACTCATGCTCTGGTCTCTCTGGGCTTAGTAGAACCCTCTGGCTTTCTTGTCTATCCCCCACCCCAATTCTGGTTGGCTCCTCTATAACACTCAGGGTAGAGTCCTCTCAATTCCACCACAGTGACTCCCCCTGGCCAGCTCCCCAGCTAGACTTTCAGCCCTTTCTGGACCATGACTATACCACATGGGAACCAAGAGTGGCTTAAGAAACCAAACCTTGAGAGAACCTTGCTGGGCCTGACGGCACTATACTGCCAAGTTGCTGGGCCATGGCCCAGGTGAGGAAAAGGAGGAAGCAAGGATTGGGGGAACCTAAGATCTGTCTTCCTGGAGTCTTAAATGGAGAGTGGAGCTGTAGTTCCCCTTGTTTGCTCTCCATGTTAACTTCAATTATCTAAAGCAACCAAGGCCCAGAATAAGGCAAATGTGAAGCCACATCTGATTTATTTGCTCTCCAGCCTCTCTCTGCCACCACCCTTCCATCTTCCTACTATCTCTGAGCTTCTAAACGAGTGATCTTTCTTTGGTACCTTTCTCCTAGGTCATATACCCCTTCTTCCTGACCCCAGATAACCTTTAATGGTGGCAAGGCTATCTCTAGGAGCTAAGCATTCAGGTTCTTGTTACTCAAAACAGGGTAAAATTTAGGGAAATTCTTGAGACAATTGCATGGCTTACAAGACAGCTGTCTTGTTGTGTCATCCTATTTTGGGATGAGAGGTGCTGAATATTACCTTGGTGCTTATCATTGGAGTTCCTCCTGTTACAAATTCTTGAGTAGTCTTCTCTACTCTACCTCCCCTACCTCCACTACCAAACCCGTAGATGCCTATGGAAGACTAGGATAAAGAGTACTGAAGGAGTCAAGAATTAGAAATGATATAAAATTTTTGAAATAATAGCCCTGTTGCACAATGGTTATTTCACATCTGTCAAGCCCCAAAAGTAAGCACAGGAAAATATGGGCCTCCTGGCCTACATTTAGAAAGCATTCTCATTGTAAAAAGATGTAGAATATAAAATATATATAATATTTTTACAGCAATGTCATAAAGTGGGCAAAAGGCAGGACAATCCCATAAAAATGGGCAAACAGGCATTTCACTGAAGAAAACATACAGATGGCAAATAAACACATGAAAAGCTGTTCAACATTATTAGTCATCAGGGAACTACAGATTAAACCACTGTGAGATACCGCTACACACTCAGTAAAATGGCTAGGATATACTTGTTCATACCAAGCATTTGCAAAGACGAAGAGCACCTAGAACTCTCTTATGCAGCTGATGGAGATGTAAACATGATACAAACACTGTGGAAAATAGTTTGGCAAATTAAGTTACACTTGCATCTACCAAAATAGTTTGGCAAATTAAGTTACACTTGCATCTCTCAAGTGTAATCAAGTTACACTTGAGAGTCATTACACTCCTAGGTATGTGCCCAGTAGAAGTGAAATTATACATCCACATAAAGAATCAAACACCAGGCCAGGCACGGTGGCTCAAGCCTGTAATCCCAGCACTTTGGGAGGCCGAGACGGGTGGATCACGAGGTCAGGAGATCGAGACCATCCTGGCTAACACGGTGAAACCCCATCTCTACTGAAAAATACAAAAAACTAGCCGGGCGAGGTGGCGGGCGCCTGTAGTCCCAGCTACTCGGGAGGTTGAGGCAGGAGAATGGCGTAAACCCGGGAGGCGGAGCTTGCAGTGAGCTGACATCCGGCCACGGCACTCCAGCCTGGGCGACAGAGCGAGACTCCGTCTCAAAAAAAAAAAAAAAAAAAAGAATCAAACACCAATGTTCATAGCAGCATTACTCATAATAGTCTACTGGGATAGTTCAGATAAAAATGATAAGGGACCAAACAGGCAGCAGCATGAGGGTGAAAGGGAAGATATAGATTCAAGATATTTTGGAGTTAGACTGTGTCTGGAGTTGGTGACTTAATAGATGTGTGGAGTCAGTGAGAGGGAGATTGATGATGATTGTATTAGTCTGTTCTAACACTGCTAATAAAGGCATACCTGAGACTGAGTAATTTATAAAGGAAAGAGGTTTAATGGACTCACAGTTCCACGTGGCTGCAGAGGTCTGACAATCATGGCAGAAGGCAAAGGAGAAATAAAGGCACATCTTACATGGTGGCAGGCAAGAGGGCTTGTGCAGTGGAACTCCCATTTACAAAACCATCAGATCTCATGAGATTTATTCACTACCACAAGAACAGTATGGGAAAACTGCCCCAATGATTCAATTCTCTCCACCTTGACACAGGGATTATTACAATTCAAGGGGAGATTTGAGTGGGGACACAGCCAAGCCATATCAATGATGAGGATTATTATTATTACTGCATTATTCAGTTTTCGTATATAGGTTTTTCACAAAGTAGGGTGTCTTTTCTCTGTGCTTCCATGGTGCTTAGGCTTACCTCTGTCTCAGAACTCATTCTACTGTGTCATATTTTTCTGACTGTTCTACTGGATGATAAGCTTCTTGAAGTCAGGAATTAAATATATTTTTTCAGGTCTAAGCAGTGTGCTCAATAAGCATTAGATTGAATTGGAATGGCCTTAATGAAATAAACGGGGCAACTCTAAACTTTTAGAATGGAGGACTGGGTGAATCACCACGCCTTTAACTAAGATACGAACTACAGGAAGGGAAGCGAATTTGGAAAGATGTGAGTACGTGGGTACATAATGAGCTAGTTAAATTTAGGTGTCTGTGAAAGATGTCCAGCAAGTGGTTGATAATATGTATTAGCATTGAGACCAGTGCTTAGGAGAGAGGTAGGGGATGAGGGGAAGATATTATATTAATTTGATGCCTGTAGAATAGGCAAAAGTCTCTTTTAGAAGCTTAATTATCAGATACCCCATACAGGGTGAAAAAATAATAATAGAAGCTTAATTACTAATGAATGCTTTTATCTGGAATACTAAACCATATAGAAAGATAAAGAAACGACTAAACTGTCATGTCCTTCAAATGAAGGAGGTAAGAAATAAAACATATTCATAGTTTTTCTGTAGTTTTTCAATTAAATAATTAGTTTTGTCATATAGCCGGTTATTTTCCTGATTATAAAATCTGTGCTTAGCTTTTAGTAAAGGAAGATTTTAAAAATATTCATGATTATGAATGTTATTATCTTACATATTGGGGTGAGTTTTTAGCTGAATAGGCCCTTTGGGATTTGCAAAGTGTGGAGAAGTTAGAGCTCCTGCAATGGCTGCCCTTAGTGATAGGCAGAGTAAGTTCATAACACAGTATGATTTGGGAGTCCCAGTGCAGAAAATTCTCCCCAAGAAGGTCCCTACCTTCTACTGCCATTCTTCTCCTCAGACATGAAAATACATCCTGCTTCCCATCTCAGTAAGGCTGGACTAGAGGTTAGCTAAGTCTCTGCTAGTCCCTCCAGAAGATTCCCATGCATATTCTACACACACCCACGGCCACCAAGCACACTAGGACATCACCACCTCGGTGGTCATTGAGCACTTTAAATCTAATATGCACAAAGCAAATTTCATCATCTTCCAATCACCCCAAAACCTGTTCTCACTTCCTCCTTTTTTATCTAGGCACAAAACTTTGCTCATCTTTCACTTTTTCCCATTGCTCATATTTTACATCTTAAAATTGCCACATTCTGTGTAATTTACCTTTCCTTTCCATTCATGTTATCCCTGCCCTTAATGATTACAATAATTTGCCTCCAATCTCTTCTTATTCCTTTCTTTCAGTAAAATGTTTCCTTTTCCTTTTCATTTTCTTTTTTCTTTTTTAATTTTTGTGGGAACATAGTTGGTGTATATATTTATGGGGTACATTAGATGTTGTGATACAAGCATGCAATGTGAAATAAGCACATCATGGACAATGGGGTATCCATCCTCTCAGGCATTTATCCTTGAGTTGCAAACAATCCAATTACACTCTAAGTTATTTTAAAATGTACAATTAAGTTATTATTAACTATAATCACCCTTTTGTGCTGACAAATACTAGGCCTATTTTTTCATTCTATTTTTTGTACCCGTTAAACATCCCCACCTCCCCTCTAGCCCCCCCACTACCTTTCCCAGCCTCTGATAAATGGTCACCCATCCTTCTACTCTCTATGTCCATAAGTTAAATTGTTTTGATTTTTATATCCCACAAATAGGTGAGAACATGTAACGTTTGTTTTTCTGTACCTGGCTTATTTCACTTAACATAATGACCCCCAGTCCCATCCATGTTATTGCAAATGACTGAATCTCATTCTTTTTATGACTGAATAGTACTCCATTATGTGTTCTTTTTCTTCCTTTTAACCTACTCTATGTTTTGCTGTGAACGTAACCTTTCCAAAATACAGCTTTGGGCATATAATCCCTCTACTCAAAAGTCCTCAGTGGTAGCTCTTGGCTACTGAATAAAGTGCAAAATATTTCATTCTTGTTGGGAGGGAGATAAAGCTAGCAAAGGAAGTTAGCCAGAAGTTAGGGAGTTCAGACTCATCCCTGAGATAAGCGGCAAGCCATTAGAAGTTTGTAGGCAGGGGAAATTTAAAAACCTCATCAAGTCATCTTATCCTTGGAGCTACTGCCTTAACCGGAATAAATACATCCTTGACTACGGTAATTCTAGACATTATGGCAGCCCAGGAAGGAGAACTATATCATTTTCTCAATTTAATAGTACCTCTTCTTTTCCCCGGGAATAAAAAGTGCCTCACTTCATACTTCAGTTGTTTCTGCTAAAACAACAAATGTCCCCAGACAATCTTTACCAGATACTCTGAGACAAGAGGCAAGTAACATTTCTTTTGTACCAGATGTAGATAGAACAAATGAAGTATGAAATTATGATCAAGATTGGTATAAAACAACTTCATTCATTAAATGACAATTTAGAACAGCCTTATTCCCTGAAATTAACCATCCTAAAGTAAGGTTTTACAAAAATTGAAATGCAAACCCCAGTAATAGCCCTGTGCTACTTTAGTCTACTGACATTGGTGGCTATCAAGTTATGTTAGTGTTACCAAGCTGTAAGTGTAGGGAATACCAGTAACAATTTGTCAGTTAGAAAAAGAAAGATGGTGGGCCTGAGATTTGTTAGACAGATCCCAAATTTGAATGTTATATTTGCCTTGATTCTTAATAGTAATTTCCTGAAGCAACTTGAGTGTTCTCACTTCATAGCCCTTAGGTTGTAGGCTAACTGGTGAGCTACATGAACTTCAAGATGCATACTAGTGCCCTGAAGATGAAGCATCAAATTGGGTTTTTGTGAATCACTTGTCTTCTAGTGCTGATGGGTTGTGCAGAGACAGCCATATTGTCTCATTCTGTCCCCTTTAGTAACAGTCATTAGTCATCTACTGCTGGAAAGTTAGCAGCAGATACTCATGGTGTAGCCCCTAGTCACAGCATAGATTCTCTCTGTGGGATACCAACTGATTATTTTTGGAATCAAATCCACATTGTTGGCTCTGTTAGCACTGTATTAACTAATTTTGCTGTTCTGAAAAGGTAACATGGTTTGAGAGAGATGTCATCAAGCAGGTAATTTACTGAAGTCTTTCCAAAATAATTCTATATAACTAAAGTAGAAAATGTCATTGGCATATCCTCTGTTAATTGTATAGTAAGTGACAGACTTGCTTATGTGTAATGGCTAAAACGTAGCACGTCTGCCACAATATGCTTCTCTGTATAAACAAATATTTATAAAACACCTGCTATATGCAAAGCATTGTGCTACTAAGTCAACATGCATAATCAGTATGTTCAGTATCTAAAGGAAAAAATTTAACTACTTTGAGATAGTTTAGTAGTTGCACATCAGCAGTTAATTTTTTCACTGGCCTCAACACAGACCCAGGAAAAAGTGTTCCCTTATTTTAACATGGATGGCAAACCTAATATTACTTATTTTTACCAAAAAGTATCAATAAACAAATTTAGACCACCAGTTTTTAAAGGAGACTTTGAAATATGCTGGACAAAATAAGTACATCAAATGGTCACAAATATCTCATTATTTTGAGAAATAGCATAAACACCTTTATTACAATAGAATACAATACTATTTTCCAATTTGTTCCACCCATCCTATCAGTGTTAGGAAATGTACTTCTGGTGGCTTGTGTCCAGCTCTCAGATGTGGAAAAAAATAAAGTCAACTTTGTTGCATTTATCTCCCTGTATGATTACCAAAGCAAGTAGAGTTCTTGGCCAAGTCAAAGAGTCACCTTCTAACCTGCTGTCTGCCTTCCAGTTCCCTAAAAATGTCTCTCCTATACTTAGCTTTGTTTAAAAACCACACATATTCTTTTTAGCTGTTCAGTTGACTACCTTCCATGTTTATCAGGGTGATTCCTCAGTTAATTTTAGAATACCAATGAATTATATGAACCTTTGAGTTCTACAAATTCATTTCTTTCTTTCTTTTTTTTTTTTTTTTTTTTTGAGACAGAGTCTTGCTCTGTCGCCCAGGCTGGAGTGCAGTGGCGGGATCTCCTCTCACTGCAAGCTCCGCCTCCCGAGTTCACGCCATTCTCCTGCCTCAGCCTCCCGAGTAGCTGGGACTACAGGTGCCCGCCACCTCGCCCGGCTAGTTTTTTGTATTTTTTAGTAGAGACGGGGTTTCACCGTGTTAGCCAGGATGGTCTCGATCTCCTGACCTCGTGATCCGCCCGTCTCGGCCTCCCAAAGTGCTGGGATTACAGGCTTGAACCACCGCGCCCGGCCTACAAATTCATTTCTACAAATAGTATATGTCATATAAAGCATGGATATTTATTAAAAATGAGTTTTTGAAATAAGTTCTTAAAATCTCTTTCTGAAATTTTTATATTTTAAATGTGAAAAATACCCAATGTTCACATTATTTAAAATCTCCTTGGAGAACTTTTGTTTTTTTTAAATTTTTCTTATGGTATATGTAGGTGACACATGCTGATTTAAGTGCAAAAAGGCCCAAGAAACCAAGCTTCAGCTATGAACCAGGTAAATATTAGCAACAATTATTAAGTACATCTTGCAACCCCTTAATTCATTCACTCAACTAACGTTTGTTGAGCATCTGCCACATGCCAGGCACTGTGCCAATTATTTAACATACAAAGCAGAAAATCCATTTCAGGTCCCTACCCTGGAATTTTACGGTTTAGTGGGGAACAGTCATGTCAATAATTACAACCCAATATGATAAGTGCATACTGGAGATATGTACAAAATCTAGTGGAAGCACAAGGAAGCTTTTACAGAAGAAACCACAATTGAGCTGAGACACGAAGGATAAAAAAGAATTTTCTAAGCAAACAAATGGAAGGTGGTAGAGAGAACCTTCCAGGAAAAGGGAATACATTTACCAAGATACAGACATTAAAGCATGATGTGTTTGTGGAAATACAAATTGTTTTAGAACCATTTTACCTGAAAGTTCAAGTCAGAGAATTGCAGAAGATGAAGCTTGACTGGTAGAGAAGGACTGGATCATTAAGATTCTGGTAGGCCATGACAAGCATTTAGCTTTTATCCTGTTAATCAACGGCAAGTATTGAAAAATATCAGCAGGCTGGGTGTGATGGCTCACGCTTGTAATCCCAGCACTTTGGGAGGCTGAAGCAGGTGGATCAGGAGTTCAAGACCAGCCTGGCCAACATGGTGAAACCCCGTTTCTACTAAAAATACAAAATTTAGCAGGGCATGGTGGTAGGCCCCTGTAATCCCAGCTACTCGGGAGGCTGAGGCATGAGAATCACTTGAACCTGGGAGGTAGAGGTTGCAGTGAGCCAAGATCACGCCACTGCACTCCAGCCTGGGCGATAGAGTGAGACTCAGTCTCAAAAAAAAAAAGCATGGGAAATAATATAGTCAGAATTTGCCCTTTCGAAGAGGTACAATAGAATTAGAAGTAAAGAAATTGGAGGAAATAAACAATAATAATAATAACAGCATTTATTGAACACTAACTGTGTACCAGATACCATGCTAAACCCTTTATATTCTCTCACTTAACTCTCCCAATAATTTAGTGAAATCACTATTATTTTTATCTATCATTCTATATATAAGCAAACTAAGTCTCAGGGTGGTAAATTATCTTGCCCAAAGTCACACAGCATGTGGCAAAGCCAGAGTTCTAACCCATGTCGGTCTTACTCAACCAAACCTAACCATAATACCATGCTTCTTACTACAATTAAAGAAGCTATTACAATAGTCAAAGCGAGAAATGAGTCCTGAACAAAGGCATTGGCAATGAGGATAGAGAACTGGGCCCAGATCTGACTTAAACTAAGGAGGTCAAATGGCTGAGGTTTGGTGTCCAATTGAACATAAGCGACGAAGGAGCTGAAGACAACACCCAGATTCCTAGACTGGGCAACTACGTGGATAGTGAAGAGTGGTGTCATTCAGTAGATAGGCCATACAGCAAGGGGAACACTTTTGGAAGAAAAAGGTTTAGTTCAGCTTTGAATATTCGTATGAGTATAAGGTGCCTGTGGGCATCCAATAGGACATCTAAGTGGAATAGTCAAACAGGCAGTTGGAGAAACTGGTCTGGGACTCATGAGAGAAGCAATGAAAAGAACACTTTATATCAACACCCATGGAAACAGCTTTTGTTGTTTCCCATAGATCTTGATATAAGGTGTAATTTTTCAGGTAGATTATACTTTCCCCTTTTAATTTCTTTTTTGATCAAAGAGTTGTCCATAGTATGTTTGTTTATTTCCAATAAATTATTCTTTTGCATCACATTATTTTTATTAGTTTCAGAGAATGTAGCCTGGAAATCTCTAGCATACCGAAGTTGTTAATGTTTTCTTTGTGGCTAAATACGTGATCGATATTTGAAAGTGTCTCATGGACACACAAAAAATATATATTATCTATTTAAAGTATATAAAACTCTAAATGAATATTATGTTATATTTATGGATTATACTATTCAATTAACCTATGTCTTTACTGATCTGTCTACTAGACTATCTTTTTACGTCTACTAGATGTGTCCAGCCATCAATGAGGTGCATTGACATTCTCCACCATAATTGTATTTGTATTGTATTACATTCCCATTGTATTTCTAATAGGTATTACACATTTAGGTTCTTCAGGATATTTAATTCTCCAATTGCTAAAAACCATACAGGTATTTATTGTTTTTAGAAGCTCCATTAGATATCTATTACTAAGTAACAATTACCCTAAAACTTGGCAGTTTAAAACAAACAAACAAACAAAAAAAATGACCTCATGGCTTCTGTGGTCCGGAATACAGGAGCAGCTTGGCTAGATGGTTCTGACCTGGGGTGTCTCAGGAGGTTACAGTCAAGATATCATCCTGGCTTCCTGCAGTCACCTGAAGGCTTGACTCACAGGGCTATTAGCAGAAGGTCTCAATTCCTTGCTGGCTGTTAGCAAGAGGTTTCAGTTCCTCACCATATGGGCCACTCTATAGGGCTTCTGGAGTAGCCCCATGATTATGGCAGCTGGCTTCTCCCAGAGCAAGTGTTCTGAGAGAGGGGTTGAAGTCACAGTAGATCTTACGACCTTACCTCTGAAGTTACACACAACCTTTTCCACCATATGCTATTCATTAGAAGCAAGTCACTAGGTCCAGCCCACACGCAAGAGGAACAGAATTAACCTCCACCCTTGCAGAGAGAAGTATCAAAGAATTTGTGGACATACTCTAAAACCACCACAACAGTATTATCTTCACATTTAATTTCTCAGGCTTGAGTGCTATTAATTCCAGCTCCTTCCTTTTCAAAACCAAAGACACGTAAAAACATACACAAAGAAACTCAAAAAGTTATATAGAATTTAAGTAAAACTTTTAAAACAGATCATTGGAATTTATTGGTTACTCACAATACACTTTATATTTATTGGGAGAAAAATAAATACCAATTCACCTTGACTTTGAACTGACTCTAATTTGTAATACTACTTTCTATTTTTCAGAGCATTCTGATTGTGGTATTCAATGCTTTTCCTGTTTTAGCTAGACCTCCTAAGGCTCCCCAACCAACCCTTCTGGGACGTCTTGCTCAAAGGCCAATACTCTCTTTTAACGGTAACTTTGAACCCCTGTTAAACCCAAAGTTAACTGAGGTTGAAAGTGAAGGAAGAGAAACAGGCAAAGAGGGAGACTGACTAATGTCACAGATTTTTCTCTTATAACATTAGAAAAGTACTTAATTTCATCATACATACTTTTTCTTGACAGTGATTTTGATGGCAGTTTTGATGTCTGAAAAGTCAAGAGAGATTGGTTTTATAATTTAGGGCTAATAATTTTTGGAACGTTCTCGCAGATTCTAATATTACACTCTTGATCCAACTTAGCCACATTTATTTTGTAGTGAGCTGGGAAGAGCATGGGATTGTAAGAAGAGTGGAGTAGATAGGCGAGTCCTTTCTGCTTGCCCTGCTTGATCAGAGGTTTCTGATCATTTAATGTCTACCTATCTCCTCAAAACTCCTAGTCTCCTCTCTCTGACTCACAGTAGGAAGAATCTATGGATGATTATTCAATAATGATGAATTAAAATTGTGATTTTCTGATCATATTAAATACCAAATTAGATATAGCCCTTTTCTAGATATCACAATATTCTATTCTATGTTCTAATCCTAATTAGACACTGACTTATTGATGAATCATGAGAAGAAACATTCTCTGAGCTGCAGATAGATTTTCAGACAGAAAAAGAAAATTATTATTTGTTGGTATTCTTCAAAACCTACTTGTAAAATGGATATAACATATCATACTAGGTCCTTATTCCTTGCTGTCACTGCTTTGTTTCAAACCCTCCAGGGACTCCCAGTGAGGTACAAAATACACCTTAAAATTTGGGGCCACTGCCTACCTTGCCTGCCTAATCTCTAGACAGTTCTACATGTATTCTGTGCTCCAGAGATACTGAACGACATTCAGTTCCCTAAACATATCATGTTATTTACACCTCAGGGTCTTTGCCCTTACTATTTCATTTGTCTAGAACTTGAGTGTCCCTATTTAAAGCTTGTTATCCTTTAAGATTCATCCAGTTCGTGTCACCTCTTCCAGAGAACCTTCCTCACAATCTGTGTAGACACCTTCTGTCACTGTTTAGGAAGCATTATATATACCCCTTTATTATAGGACTTCCTACGTTATATTGGAATGACCATACAGTGCCTGGCACATAGTAAACACTCAATAGCATTGATTTGTTGAATGAATTATTATATATATATATATATATGCTCAATATTTGTTCATTAGTCTGCATGTTATTAATCTCTTCCTACTCTAACACTTTCTAACATGTTTGTACGCCATCTAGTACCATAAGTGGATTTTTTTTTTTTTTGAGATGGCGTTTCACTCTGTCACCCAGGCTGGAGTGCAGTGGCACGATCTTGGCTCACTGCAACCTCTGCCTTCTGGGTTCAAGCGATTCTCTTGCCTCAGCCTCCCAAGTAGCTGGGATGATAGGCGCAAGCCACTACACCTGGCTAATTTTTTGCATTTTTATTAGAGACGGGGTTTCATCATGTTAGCCAGGCTGTTCTCAAATGCCTGGCCTCAAGCAATCCAGCTGCCTCAGCCTCCCAAAGTTTTGGGATTACAGGCGTGAGCCACCATGCCCCACCTCATAAGTAGATTTTAATGAATATTTCTGGATAATGATACTAAAGCAGGTCTCCCTGTAGAACATGTCCATAGAAATCTGTTCATCAAAATCCCTGTCAGGAAAAAGTATTCATTGAAAACATAATATATTAAGGTTTTTTTTCAAATATGTTATGAGAAAATAAATCTGTGAATCAGAAAGCCAGCCATCATCTGTTGACATTAGTCAGTCTCCCTCTTTGCCTGTTTCTCTTCTATGACTTTCAATCTCAGTTAATCTCGGGTTTTACAGGGGTCCAAAGTTATTGTTAAAAGAGAGTATTGGCCCTTTGGGCAAGGGAGCTGGGGGGTAGGTTGGGGAGCCTCAGGAGGTCCAGACAAAACAGGAAAAGCAATGAATATCACAAACCTACTCCATAATGGGAAGCCATTAAGGGAAATCCCTTTGCAGACCACAGCAGACCTGGCTCAGGGCTGAGATTCCTGCCCCTTAGGCGGTTGAGCCAGGGTGCTTTGGATGTGTCTCTTTATTTTCCTGGGAGTAATAAGACTATTAAGTTGGCCATGCCACCCAAAGAAATGACCTGGCCACCTGAGAGCTGCAACGTGGACCAAGCAAGGATAAGAAGGTGAATTTGATGAACCGCAACTCTGGGGCTGGATGGATCAAACATGAACAAAGAGAGGTTCAGGGGAGTGGCATACTCACACATCACACATATGCCTGTTCAATTCATAGAATGTGCAACAAGCACACAATTGGCACCAAAAAGATATTTCTTGGTCTAGTGGTGTAGTGAAAGTAAGCTGAAAAATCCTATTCTATCTCTCCCATTTCACTTCATTAAAAACTTTAAGAATGCCCCTATTTTATGTACTAAGATTAGGAATGCTACCCTAAGCATAAGAATGTAGGTCTGGGGGGCGGAGCAAGATGGCTGAATAGGAACAGCTCCAGTCTCCAACTCCCAGCACGAGCGACACAGAAGACCAGTGATTTCTGCATTTTCAACTGAGGTACTGGGGTCATCTCACTAGGGAGTGACAGACAATCGGTGCTGCTCAGCTCCTGCAGCCCGACCAGCGAGAGCTGAAGCAGGGTGAGGCATCGCCTCACCTGGGAAGCGCAAGGGGGAAGGGAATCCCTTTTCCTAGCCAGGGGAACTGAGACACACAACACCTGGAAAATCGGGTAACTCTGACCCCAATACTGCGCTTTAAGCAAACGGGCACACCAGGAGAATATATCCCACACCTGGCCGGGAGGATCCCACGCCCACGGAGCCTCCCTCATTGCTAACACAGCAGTCTGCAATCTAACCCCAAGGCAGCAGTGAGACTGGGGAGAGGCGCCCACCATTGCTCAGGCTTAAGTAGGTAAACAAAGCCGCTGGGAAGCTCGAACTGGGTGAGCTCACAGCAGCTCAAGGAAACCTGCCTGTCTCTGTAGACTCCACCTCTGGACAGGGCACAGATAAACAACAACACCAAAAAGCAGCAGAACCTCTGCAGACGCAAACGACTCTGTCTGACACTTTGAAGAGAGCAGTGGATCTCCCACAGAGGTTGACATCTGAGAAGGGACAGACTGCCTGCTCAAGTGGGTCCCTGACCCCTGAGTAGCGTAATGGGAGACATCCCCAACTAGGGGCAGTCTGACACCCCACACCTCACACGGTGGAGTACACCCCTGAGAGGAAGCTTCCAAAGGAAGAATCAGAAAGGTACACTCGCTGTTCAGCAATATTCTGTCTTCCCCAACCTCTGCTGCTGATACCCAGGCAAAAAGGGTCTGGAGTGGACCTCAAGCAATCTCCAACAGACCTATAGCTGAGGGTCCTGACTGTCAGAAGGAAAACTATCAAACAGGAAGGACACCCATACTAAAACCCCATCAGTACGTCACCATCATCAAAGACCAGAGACAGATAAAACCACAAAGATGGGAAAAAAGCAGGGCAGAAAAGCTGGAAATTCAAAAAATAAGAGCGCATCTCCCCCTGCAAAGGAGCACAGCCCATCGCCAGCAACGGATCAAAGCTGGTCAGAGAATGACTTTGACGAGATGAGAGAAGAAGGCTTCAGTCCATCAAACTTCTCAGAGCTAAAGGAGGAATTACGTACCCAGTGCAAAGAAACTAAAAATCTTGAAAAAAGAGTGAAGAATTGACAGCTAGACTATAATGCAGAGAAGGTCATAAACGAAATGACAGAGATGAAAACCATGACACGAGAAATACGTGACAAATGCACAAGCTTCAGTAACCAACTCGATCAACTGGAAGAAAGAGTATCAGCGATTGAGGATCAAATGAGGAAATGAAGCGAGAAGAGAAACAAAAGAAAAAAGAAGAAAAAGAAATGAACAAAGCCTGCAAGAAGTATGGATTATGTAAAAGACCAATCTCTACGTCTGATGGGGGTGCCTGAAAGTGAGGGGGAAAATGGAACCAAGTTGGAAAACACTCTTCAGGATATCATCCAGGAGAACTTCCCCAACCTAGTAGGGCAGGCCAACATTCAAATTCAGGAAATACAGAGAACACCACAAAGATGCTCCTCCAGAAGAGCAACTCCAAGACACATAATTGCCAGATTCACCAAAGTTGAAATGAAGGAAAAAATCTTAAGGGCAGCCAGAGAGAAAGGTCGGTTACCCACAAAGGGAAGCCCATCAGACTAACAGCAGATCTCTCGGCAGAAACTCTACAAGCCAGAAGAGAGTGGGGGCCAGTATTCAATGTTCTTAAGGAAAGAATTTTCAACCCAGAATTTCATATCCAGCCAACTAAGTTTCATAAGTGAAGGAGAAATAAAATCCTTTACAGATAAGCAAATGCTTAGAGATTTTGTCACCACCAGGCCTGCCTTACAAGAGACCCTGAAGGAACCCTAAACATGGAAAGGAACAACCGGTACCAGCCATTGCAAAACATGCCAAAATGTAAAGACCATCGAGGCTAGGAAGAAACTGCATCAACTAACGAGCAAAATAACCAGTTAATATCATAATGACAGGATCAAGTTCACACATAACAATATTAACCTTAAATGTAATTGGACTAAATGCTCCAATTAAAAGACACAGACTGGCAAACTGGATAAAGAGTCAAGACGCATCAGTCTGCTGTATTCAGGAGACCATCTCAATGCAGAGACATACATAGGCTCAAAATAAGGGATGGAGGAAGATCTACCAAGCAAATGGAGAACAAAAAAAGCAGGGTTGCAATCCTAGTCTCTGATAAAACAGACTTTAAACCATCAAAGATCAAAAGAGACAAAGAAGGCCTTACATAATGGTAGAGGGATCAATTCAACAGGAAGAGCTAACTCTCCTAAATATCTATGCACCCAATACAGGAGCACCCAGATTCATAAAGCAAGTCCTTAGAGACATACAAAGAGACTTAGACTCCCATACAATAATGGGAGACTTCAACACTCCACTGTCAACATTAGACAGATCAATGAGACAGAAAGTTAACAAGGATATCCAGGAATTGAACTCATCTCTGCACCAAGCGGACCTAATAGACATCTATAGAACTCTCCACCCCAAATCAACAGAATATACATTCTTCTCAGCACCACATCGCACTTATTCCAAATTGACCACATAATTGGAAGTAAAGCACTCCTCAGCAAATGTAAAAGAACAGAAATTAACAAACTGTCTCTCAGACCACAGTGCAATCAAACTAGAACTCAGGACTAAGAAACTCAATCAAACCACTCAACTACCGGAAACTGAACAACCTGCTCCTGAATGACTACTGGGTACATAACGAATGAAAGCAGAAATAAAGATGTTCTTTGAAACCAATGAGAACAAAGATACAACATACCAGAATCTCTGGGACACATTTAAAGCAGTGTGTAGAGGGAAATTTATAGCACAAATGCCCACAAGAGAAAGCAGGAGAGATCTAAAATTGACACTCTAACATCACAATTAAAGAACTGGAGAGCAAGAGCAACACATTCAAAAGCTAGCAGAAGGCAAGAATAAAAGATCAGAGCAGAACTGAAGGAGATAGAGACACAAAAAACCCCCAAAAATCAATGAATCCGGGAGTTGGTTTTTTGGAAAGATCAACAAAATTGATAGACTGCTAGCAAGACTAATAAAGAAGAAAAGAGAGAGGAATCAAATAGACGCAATAAAAATGATAAAGGGATATCACCACCGACCCCACAGAAATACAAACTACCATCACAGAATACTATAAACACCTCCATGCAAATCAACTAGAAAATCTAGAAGAATGGATAATTTCCTGGACACTTACACTCTCCCAAGACTAAACCAGAAGAAGTTGAATCCCTGAATAGACCAATAGCAGGCTCTGAAATTGAGGCAATAATTAATAGCCTACCAACAAAAAAGTCCAGGACCAGATGGATTCACAGCTGAATTCTACCAGAGGTACAAGGAGGAGCTGGTACCATTCCTTCTGAAACTATTCCAATCAATAGAAAAAGAGGGAATCCTCCCTAACTCATTTTATGAGGCCAACATCATCCTGATACCAAAGCCTGGCAGAGACACAACAAAAAAAGAGAATTTTAGACCAATATCCCTGATGAACATCGATGCAAAATCCTCAATAAAATACTGGCAAACTGGATTCAGCAGCACATCAAAAAGCTTATCCACCATGATCAAGTGGCTTCATCCCTGGGATGCAAGGCTGGTTCAACTTCGCAAATCAATAAACATAATCCAGCATATAAACAGAACCAAAGACAAGAACACATATTATCTCAATAGATGCAGAGAAGGCTTTTGACAAAATTCAACAGCCCTTCATGCTTAAAACACTCAATAAATTCGGTATTGATGGAACGTACCTCAAAATAATAAGAGCTATTTATGACAAACCCACAGCTAATATCATACTGAATGGGCAAAAACGGAAAAATTCCCTTTGAAAACTGGCACAAGACAGGGATGCCCTCTCTCACCACTCCTATTCAACATAGTGTTGGAAGTTCTGGCTAGGGCAATCAGGCAAGAGAAAGAAACCAAGGGTATCCAGTTAGGAAAAGAAGAAGTCAAATTGTCCCTGTTTGCAGATGACATGATTGTATATTTAGAAAACCCCATTGTCTCAGCCCAAAATCTCCTTAAGCTGATAAGCAACTTCAGCAAAGTCTCAGGATACAAAATTAATGTGCAAAAATCACAAGCATTCTTATACACCAGTAACAGACAACACAGAGCCAAATCATGAATGAACTTCCATTCACAATTGCTTCAAAGAGAATAAAATACCTAGGAATCCAACTTACAAGGGATGTGAAGGACCTCTTCAAGGAGAACTACAAACCACTGCTCAGTGAAATAAAAGAGGACACAAACAAATGGAAGAACATACCATGCTCATGGATAGGAAGAATCAATATGTGAAAATGGCCATACTGCCCAAGGTTATTTATAGATTCAATGCCATCCCCATCAAGCTACCAATGACTTTCTTCACAGAATTGGAAAAACTGCTTTAAAGTTCATATGGAACCAAAAAAGAGCCCACATTGGCAAGACAATCCTAAGTCAAAAGGACAAAGCTGGAGGCACGCTACCTGACTTCAAACTATAATACAAGGCTACAGTAAAAAAACAGCATGGTACTGTACCAAAAACAGAGATATAGACCAATGGAACAGAACAGAGTCCTCAGAAATAATACCACACATCTACAGCCATCTGATCTTTGACAAACCTGAGAGAAACAAGAAATGGGGAAAGGATTCCCTATTTCAATAGTGCTGGGAAAATTGGCTAGCCATAAGTAGAAAGCTGAAACTGGATCCTTTCCTTACCCCTTATACGAAGATTAATTCAAGATGGATTAGAGACTTAATGTTAGACCTAATACCATAAAAACCCTAGAAGAAAACCTAGGTAGTACCATTCAGGACATAGGCATGGGCAAGGACTTCATGTCTAAAACACCAAAAGCAACGGCAGCAAAAGCCAAATTGACAAATGGGATTTAATAAACTAAAGAGCTTCTGCACAGCAAAAGAAACTACCATCAGAGTGAACAGGCAACCTACAGAATGGGAGAAATTTTTGCAATCTACTCATCTGACAAAGGGCTAATATCCAGAATCTACAAAGAACTCAAACAAATATACAAGAAAAAAACAAACAACCCCATCAAAAGTGGGCAAAGATATGAACAGACATTTCTCAAAAGAAGACATTCATACAGCCAACAGACACATGAAAAATGCTCATCATCACTGGCCATCAGAGAAATGCAAATCAAAACCACAATGAGATACCATCTCACACCAGTTAGAATGGCAATCATTAAAAGTCAGGAAACAACAGGTGTTGGAGAGGATGTGGAGAAATAGGAACACTTTTACACTGTTGGTGGGATTGTAAACTAGTTCAACCATTATGGAAAACAGTGTGGCAATTCCTCAAGGATCTAGAACTAGATGTACCATATGACCCAGCCATCCCACTACTGGGTATATACCCAAAGGATTATAAATTTTCCTCTACAAAGACACATGCACACGTATGTTTTTTGCAGCACTATTCACAATAGCAAAGACTTGGAATCAACCCAATGTCCATCTGTGACAGACTGGATTAAGAAAATGTGCACATATACACCATGGAATATTATGCAGCCATCAAAAAGGATGAGTTTGCGTCCTTTGTAGGGACATGGATGCAGCTGGAAACCATCATTCTTAGCAAACTTTCACAAGAACAGAAAACCAAACACCGCATGTTCTCACTCATAGGTGGGAACTGAACAATGAGATCACTTGGACTCGGAAGGGGAACATCACACACTGGGGCCTATCATGGGAGGGGAAGGGGGGAGGGATTGCATTGGGAGTTATACATGATATAATGATGAATTGATGGGTGCTGACGAGTTGATGGGTGCAGCACACCAACATGGCACAAGTATACATATATAACAAACCTGCATGTTATACATGTACCCTAGAACTTAAAGTATAATAAAAAATAAACAAAAAAAAAAAAAAGAATGTAGGTCTGCTGTGCATGATCTGTGGTCATAAGGAAATAATACATATTGAAATCTCAGCTCATATGTATTGAATGGATGGATTTAGGCCAATTTAGACGAAGAGGTAAGTATCTTCCTTTAATGTTTACATGTTATTCTTAGAGATGTTTCACTTAGGACATGTTTATGTAAAACAAGTGTTTTCAACCATATGCTGTCATCCCAAAGTATGTTTTTCAAACTTATTGCCACTTTCTTATCTGTAGTTAAAAAAAAAAAAAAAAGCTGTGAAAGAACTAGATAGTAGCAATGGTAGCACGACATTGTCAATGTACATATGCTGCTGAAGTATGCTTTAAAATGGTAAAATGGTAAATTTTATGTCATGCAACAAAGAATGCATTAAGACATTTGGGAATTAGAGTGAAATAAAATAATTATTCCCTGGGTTGGCCCTCAACCCTCTAATGGGTCAAAAGAGAGTATGTTTCATACAGCAAGGTGATAAATTTTCTTTGAATGTTGGCCTAAACCTGAACAACCTCGGAGCTAACCTTGGAGATAATTGTAGGGGAGCAACAACCACATTATAGGGATCCTATCATTCTCCTAGTGCCCAAATGCTAGGCATCCAGTCTTTGCTGCCACTGACTTGTATCTACAGTCTTGAGAAGTACAGTTCCTGTGGAAGGTAAAGACTCTTGTTCTGGCTGTTTTGAGAGTAACAACTTAAAAATGTACTATTTTATGATAGGCAAAGGGATTTTTATGTTACCAGAATACATCTGCAATGAGTAAAAGGACATAAACCAATACAGAGTGTGTGGACAAGAGTGACTTTATTTTATTTTGTTTTATTTTCAAAGATTGATGACAATTTTTTTTCTTTTTTATATCTCCTTTTTTATTATTTACTTTAAGTTCTGGGATACATGTGCAGAACGTGCAGGTTTGTTACATAGGTACACATGTGCCATGGTGGTTTGCTGCATCCATCAACCCGTCACCTACATTAGGCGTTTCTCCTAATGTTATCCCTCCCTTAGCCCCCCAACCCCTAGCAGGCCCCAGTGTGTGATGTTCCCCTCCCTGTGTCCATGTGTTCTCATTGTTCAGGTCCCACTTACAAGTGAGAACACGCGGTGTTTGGTTTTCTGTTCCTGTGTTAGTTTGCTGAGAATGATGGTGTCCAGCTTCATCCATGTCCCTGCAAAGGACATGAACGCATTCTTTTTTATAGCTGCATAGTATTCCATGGTGTGTACGTGCCACATTTTCTTTATCCAGTCTATCAGTGATGGGCATTTGGGTTGGTTCCAAGTCTTTTCTATTGTGAACAGTGCTGCAATAAACATACGTGTGCATGTGTCTTTATAGTAGAACAATTTATAATCCTTTGGGTATATACCCAGTAATGGGATTGCTGGGTCAAATGGTATTTCTGGTTCTAGATCCTTGAGGAATCACCACACTGTCTTCCACAATGGTTGAACTAATTTACACTCCTACCAACAGTATAAAAGTGTTCCTATTTCTCCACATCCTCTCCAGCATCTGTTGTTTCCTGACTTTTTTATATTATTATTATACTTTAAGTTCTAGGGTACATGTGCACAAGGTGCAGGTTTGTTACATATGTATACATGTGCCTTGTTGGTGTGCTGCACCCATTAACTCATCATTTACATTAGGTATATCTCCTAATGCTATCCCTCCCCCACCCCCTCCCAACAATAGGACCCGGTGTGTGATGCTCCCCTTCCTGTGTCCAAGTGATCTCATTGTTCAATTCCCACCTGTGAGTGAGGACATGTGGTATTTGGTTTTCTGTTCTTGTGATAGTTTGCTGAGAATGATGTTTTCCAGCTGCATCTATGTCCCTACAAGGACACAAACTCATCCTTTTTTATGGCCGCATAGTATTCCATGGTGTATATGTGCCACATTTTCTTAATCCAGTCTGACACTGATGGACATTTGGGTTGATTCCAAGTCTTTGCTACTGTGAATAGTGCCACAATAAACATACATGTGCATGTGTCTTTATAACAGCATGACTATAATCCTTTGGGTATATCCCCCGTAATGGGATGGCTGGGTCAAATGGTATTTCTAGTTCTAGATCCTTGAGGAATCGCCACACTGTTTTCCACAATGGTTGAACTAGTTTACAGTCCCACCAACAGTGTAAAAGTGTTCCTATTTCTCCACATCCTCTCCAGAACCTGTTGTTTCCTGATTTTTTAATGATTGCCATTCTAACGGGTGTAAATCTCATTGTGGTTTTGATTTGCATTTCCCTGATGGTGAGTGATGATGAGCATTTGTTCATGTGTCTGTTGGCTGTATGAATGTCTTCTTTTTTTTTTTCTTTTTTTTTTTCTTTTTTTTTTGAGACAGAGTCTAGCTCTGTCACCCAGGCTGGAGTGTAGTGGCCGGATCTCAGCTCACTGCAAGCTCCGCCTCCCGGGTTCACGCCATTCTCCTGCCTTAGCCTCCCAAGTAGCTGGGACTACAGGCGCCTGCCAACGCGCCTGGCTAGTTTTTTGTATTTTTTAGTAGAGATGAGGTTTCACCATGTTAGCCAGGATGGTCTCGATCTCCTGACCTCATGATCCGCCCTCCTCGGCCTCCCAAAGTGCTGGGATTACAGGCTTGAGCCACCGCACCCAGCCGAATGTCTTCTTTTGAGAAGTGCGTCTGTTCATATCCTTTGCCCACTTTTTGATGGGGCTGTTTGTTTTTTTCTTGTAAATTTGATTGAATTCTTTATAGGTTCTGGATATTAGCCCTTTGTCAGATGAGTAGATTGCAAAAATTTTCTCCCATTCTGTAGGTTGCCTGTTCACTCTGATGGTAGTTTCTTTTGCTGTGCAGATTTAGTTTAATTAGATTTAATTAGATCCCATTTGTCAATTTTGGCTTTTGTTGCCGTTGCTTTTGGTATTTTAAAGATGAGGTCCTTGCCCATGCCTATGTCCTGAATGGTATTACCTAGGTTTTCTTCTAGGTTTTTATGGTTTTAGGTCTAACATTTAAGTCTCTAATCCATCTTGAATTAATTTTCGTATAAGGAGTAAGGAAAGGATCCAGTTTCAGCTTTCTACTTATGGCTAGCCAATTTTCCCAGCACCATTTATTAAATAGGGAATCCTTTCCCCATTTCTTGTTTTTGTCAGGTTTGTCAAAGATCAGATGGCTGTAGATGTGTGATATTATTTCTGAGGAGTCTGTTCTGTTCCATTGGTCTATATCTCTGTTTTGGTACCAGTACCATGCTGTTTTGGTTACTGTAGCCTTGTATTATAGTTTGAAGTCAGGTAGCGTGACGCCTCCAGTTTTGTTCTTTTGGCTTAGGATTGTCTTGGCAATGCGGGGTCTTTTTTGGTTCCGTATGAACTTTAAAGCAGTTTTTTCTAATTCTGTGAAGAAAGTCATTGGTAGCCTAATGGGGATGGCATTGAATCTATAAATAACCTTGGGCAGTATGGCCATTTTCACAATATTGATTCTTCCTATCCATGAGCATGGTATATTCTTCCATTTGTTTGTGTCCTCTTTTATTTCACTGAGCAGTGGTTTGTAGTTCTCCTTGAAGAGGTCCTTCACATCCCTTGTAAGTTGGATTCCTAGGTGTTTTATTCTCTTTGAAGCTATTTTGAATGGGAGTTCATTCATGATTTGGCTCTGTGTTTGTCTGTTACTGGTGTATAACAATGCTTGTGATTTTTGCACATTGATTTTGATCCTGAGACTTTGCTGAAGTTGCTTATCAGCTTAAGGAGATTTTGGGTTGAGACAATGGGGTTTCCTAAATATACAATCATGTCATCTGCAAACAGGGACAATTTGACTTCTTCTTTTCCTAACTGAATATCCTTTATTTCTTTCTCTTGCCTGATTGCCCTAGCCAGAACTTCCAACACTATGTTGAATAGGAGTGGTGAGAGAGGGCATCCCTGTCTTGTGCCAGTTTTCAAAGGGAATGCTTCCAGTTTTTGCCCATTCAGTATGATATTGGCTGTGGGTTTTTCATAAATATCCCTTATTATTTTGAGATACATTCCATCAATACCAAATTTATTGAGTGTTTTTAGCATGAAGGCTGTTGAATTTTGTCGAAGGCCTTTTCTGCATCTATTGAGATAATCATGTGGTTTTTGTCTTTGGTTCTGTTTATATGCTGGATTACATTTATTGCTTTGCATATGTTGAACCAGCCTTGCATCCCAGGGATGAAGCCCACTTGATCATGGTGGATAAGCTTTCTGATGTGCTGCTGGATTCGGTTTGCCAGTATTTTATTGAGGATTTTTGCATCGATGTTCATCAGGGATATTGGTCTAAAATTCTCTTTTTTTCTTGTATCTCTGCCAGGCTTTGGTATCAGGATGATGTTGGCCTCGTAAAATGAGTTAGGGAGGATTCCCTCTTCTTCTGTTGATTGGAATAGTTTCAGAAGGATGGTACCAGCTCCTCCTTGTACCTCTGGCAGAATTCAGCTGTGAATCCATCTGGTCCTGGACTTTTTTTGCTTGGTAGGCTATTAATTATTGCCTCAATTTCAGAGCCTGCTATTGGTCTATTCAGGGATTCAACTTCTTCCTGGTTTAGTCTTGGGAGAGTGTAAGTGTCCAGGAAATTATCCATTTCTTGTAGGTTTTCTAGTTTATTTGTGTAGAGGTGTTTGTAGTATTCTGTGATGGTAGTTTGTATTTCTGTGGGGTCAGTGGTGATATCCCCTTTATCATTTTTATTGCGTCTATTTGATTCCTCTCTCTTTTCTTCTTTATTAGTCTTGCTAGCAGTCTATCAATTTTGTTGATCTTTTCAAAAAACCAGCTCCTGGTTTCATTGATTTTTGGAGGGCTTTATGTGTCTCTATCTCTTTCAGCTGCTCTGATCTTAGTTATTCTTGCCTTCTGCTAGCTTTTGAATGTGTTTGCTCTTGCTTCTCTAGTTCTTTTAATTGTGGTGTAGAGTGTCAATTTTAGATCTTTCCAGCTTTCTCTTGTGGGCATTTAGTGCTATAAATTTCCCTCTACACACTGCTTTAAATGTGTCCCAGAGATTCTGGTATGTTGTATCTTTGTTCTCATTGGTTTCAAAGAACATCTTTATTTCTGCCTTCATTTCGTTATGTACCCAGTAGTCATTCAGGAGCAGGTTGTTCGGTTTCCATGTAGTTGAGTGGTTTTGATTGAGTTTCTTAGTCCTGAGTTCTAGTTTAATTGCACTGTGGTCTGAGAGACAGTTTGTTACAATTTCTGTTCTTTTACATTTGCTGAGGAGTGCTTTACTTCCAACTATGTGGTCTATTTTGGAATAAGTGCAAAGTGGTGCTGAGAACAATGTATATTCTGCTGATTTGGGGTGGAGAGTTCTGTAGATGTCTATTAGGTCCGCTTGTTCCAGAGTTGAATTCAATTCCTGGATATCCTTGCTAACTTTCTGTCTCGTTGATCTGTCTAATATTGACAGTGGGATGTTAAAGTCTCCCATTATTATTGTATGGGAGTCTAAGTCTCTTTGTAAGTCTCTAAGGACTTGCTTTATGAATCTGGGTGCTCCTGTATTGGGTGCATATATATTTAGGAGAGTTAGCTCTTCCTGATGAATTGATCCCTTTACCATTATGTAATGGCCTTCTTTGTCTCTTTTGATCTTTGATGATTTAAAGTCTGTTTTATCAGAGACTAGATTGCAACTCCTGCTTTTTTTTTTGTTTCCATTAGCTTGGTACATCTTCCTCCATCCCTTTATTTTGAGCCTATGTGTGTCTCTGCATGTGAGATGGGTCTCCTCAATACAGCAAACTGATGGATTTTGACTCTTTATCCAATTTGCCAGTTTGTGTCTTTTAATTGGACCATTTAGTCCATTTACACTTAAGTTTAATATTGTTATGTGTGAACTTGATCCTGTCATTATGATATTAGCTGGTTATTTTGCTCGCTAGTTGATGCAGTTTCTTCCTAGTATCGATGGACTTTACATTTTGTCATGTTTTTGCAATGGCTGGTACCTGTTGTTACTTCCCATGTTTAGTGCTTCCTTCAGGATCTCTTGTAGGGCGGGCCTGGTGGTGACAAAATCTCTCAGCATTTGCTTGTCTGTAAAGGATTTTATTTCTCCTTCACTTATGAAACTTAGTTTGGCTGGATATGAAATTCTGGGTTGAAAATTCTTTAAGAATGTTGAATATTGGCCCCCACTCTCTTCTGGCTTGTAGAGTTTCTGCCGAAGATCTGCTGTTAGTCTGATGGGCTTCCCTTTGTGTGTAACCCGACCTTTCTCTCTGGCTGCCCTTAACATTTTTTCCTTCATTTCAACTTTGTGAATTATGTATCTTGGAGTTGCTCTTCTCGAAGAGTATCTTTGTGGCATTCTCTATATTTCCTGAATTGGATGTTGGCCTGCCTTATTAGGTTGGGGAAGTTCTCCTGGATGATATCCTGCAGAGTGTTTTCCACCTTGGTTCCATTTTCCCCATCACTTTCAGGCACACCAATGAGACGTAGATTTGGTCTTTTCACATAATCCCATATTTCTTGGAGGCTTTGTTCATTTCTTTTTACTCTTTTTTCTCCACACTTCTCTTCTCGCTTCATTTCATTCATTTGATCTTCAATCGCTGATATTCTTTCTGCCAGTTGATCGAGTCGGTTACTGAAGCTTGTGCATTTGTCATGTATTTCTCATGTTATGGTTTTCATCTCTATCAGTTCTTTTAAGGTCTTCTCTGCATTGATTATTCTAGTTATCCATTCATCCATTCTTTTTTCAAGTTTTTTAGTTTCTTTGAGCTGGTTACATAGTTCCTCCTTTAGCTCTGAGAAGTTTGATCGACTGAACCTTCTTCTCTCAACTCGTCAAAGTAATTCTCCATCCAACTTTGTTCCATTACTGGTGATGAGCTGCGTTCCTTTGGAGTGGGAGATGCGCTCTGATTTTTTGAATTTCCATCTTTCTGCACTGCTTTTTCCCCATCTTTGTGGTTTTATCTGCCTTTGGTCTTTGATGATGGTGATGTACTGATGGGGTTTTGGTGTGGGTGTCCTTTCTGTTTGTTAGTTTTCCTTCTAACAGTCAGGACCCTCAGCTGTAGGTCTGCTGGAGTTTGCTTGAGGTCCACTCCAGACCCTGTTTGCCGGGGTATCAGCAGCAGAGGCTGCAGAAGATAGAATACTGCTGCACAGTGAGTGTTGCTGTCTGATTCTTGCTCTGGAAGCTTCGTCTCAGGGGTGTACCCCGCCATGTGAGGTGTGAGGTGTCAGTCTGCACCTAGTGGAGGATGTCTCCCAGTTAGACTACTCAGGGGTCAAGGACCCACTTAAGCAGGCAGTCTGTCCGTTCTCAGATCTCAACCTCCATGCTGGGAGATCCACTGCTCTCTTTAAAGCTATCAGACAGGGGCATTTACCTCTGTCAAGGTTTCTGCTGCTTTTTGTTTAGCTATGTCCTGTCCTCAGAGGAGGAGTCTACAGAGGCAGGCCGGCCTCCTTGAGCTGCAGTGGGCTCCACCCAATTCGAGCTTCCCAGTGGCTTTGTTTACCCACTTAAGCCTCAGCAATGGTGGGCGCCCCTCCCCCAGCCTTGCTGCCACCTTGCAGTTAGATCTCAGACTGCTGTGCTAGCAATGAGGGAGGCTCCATGGATGTGGGACCCTCCGGGCCAGGTGTGGGATGTAATCTCCTGGTGTGCCGTTTGCTAAGACCCTTGGTAAAGGGCAGTATTAGTGTGGGAGTTACCCGATTTTCCAGGTGTTGTGTGTCTCAGTTTCCCTTGGCTAGGAAAAGGGATTCCCTTCCCCCTTGTGCTTCCCAGGTGAGGCAATGCCTCACCCTGCTTCAGTTGAAAATGCAGAAATTACCCATCTTCTGTGTCACTCATGCTGGGAGCTGGAGTCTAGAGTTGTTCCTATTCAGCCATCTTGGGCGCCGGTCCTCTTCATTTCCTGAGTTTTTAATGGGAACCTGCTTATCAGCAACATAGGAAAGATCCAACAGGTACGTTCCTTCAAAGAACCAGCAAAAGAAAATCTAGCACTGATCCTGATACAGCCAATTTGATTGCTAAAGAAGAAATACAAAATTTAGTGTCAAATATTTGTCCTGGTTCTCTCTGGTTCATTATACAGAGGAAGCAATCAACACTATACTAGGTTATATTTAAATCAGAGTTAATAATCAAAGCGTTATTGCAACTAAAGAAACAGTGGTCATCTTTCAGCTGCTTGTCAGTAGTCAATATCTTGACTCACTTACATCAGAAACCAATGAAAACAATGTCCAGAAGAGTAGATGCTCCAGAATGAGCAGTCCTTTTAGCACTGAAGAAGAGAACAGACTCTCTGGCACTAGAGTAGTTCATGGTCCCCTGAATATGAACAACGTATCTAGGGGATCATCAACTTGTTAATGTTCCTGGCATTGTCTTTATTCCAAAGACAATAATGAAGAATAACAAAGTTGTGGAAAATCTACTGATTTCACCTATCAAGGATGAAAAGGCAAAATTACGAGAACAGGTTCCTGATCACTGGTCAACAAGGGGAAATACCAGTCTTAATACAAAAGAAACACCAACTCAACTACAAAGCCTGCTTGTCAAGACAAGTAGCATTTTGTGATTGGGGGTTAAAGACTGACCTCCCAGTTTTTAATAATTAAAAACCTTTTCATGGACAAGTCCTGTTTGAACAAAGACATTTGTATTTTCAGCCATGATGCAAAACATCAAATATAAAAAGCCTCCAAAAACATAATTACAACTATTTTAGCAGAAGTGCTCAAAGACATATCTTCTGTGTCCCATGGTCATTTATTCAATAAAAATGGTCAAGAAGCTTTACTTCTTACCTTAGGAAAACCACGATGTCTGTCACATTAAGAATGTGTGAACCACATATTCTCTGCATCAGAAATCCATGCAGTAGCTCAGGAATAGCAGATACTGTATTAAAAACATTACACATGGCTTCTTGTCACATCATTAATGCCACCAAACATTTCATTTTCTCCATTAGTACGCCAAACTTCTCTAGATAATGCTGGTGTACCAAATAAAGAGCTATTAGAAATATGATTAAAGAGTAAAAAGAAGATGAAATTTTTAGCTGTACTTAGTATAGACCCTACAAAACATCCCTGGTTAGTCTGAAGAAAGTGAGCCTTTAGTTCATATTAATGATAAAATTACTCACAGAATTTTTGAAAATGTAATTCTATTTTTATTTTTTAACTTTCATATTAAGTTCAGGGGTACATGTGCAGGCTTGTTACCTAGGTAAACTTGTGTCATGGGGGTTTGTTGTACAGATTATTTCATCACCCAGGTATTAAGCCTAGTATTCATTAGTTATTTTTCCTGATCCTCTCCCTCCTCCCTCTGCCCTCAAGCAGGCCCCAGTGTCTGTTCCCCTCTATGTGCCCATGTGTTCTCATCATTTAGCTCCCACTTATAAGTGAGAATATGTGGTATTTGGTTTTCTGTTCCTGTGTTAGCTTGTTAAGGATAATGGCCTCCAGCTCCAACCATGTCCTTGCAAAGGACATGATCTCATTCCTTTCTATGGCTGCATAGTATTCCATGGTGTATATGTACTTCATTTTCTTTATCCAGTCTATCATTGATGGGCATTTAGGTTGATTCCGTGTCTTTGCTCTTGTGAATAGTGCTGCAGCGAACATATGTGCGCATATGTTTTTATAATAAAATGATGTATAATCCTTCGGGTGTATACCTAGTAATGGGATTGCTGAGTCAAGTGGTATTTCTGTCTTTAGGTCTTTGAGAAATCACCACACTATCATCCATAACGGTTGAACTAGTCAACACTCCCACCAACAGTGTATAAGCATTCCTTTTTCTCCACAACCTCACTAGCATCTGTTATTTTTTGACTTCATACTAGCCATTCTGACTGATGTGAGATAGTATCTCCTCGTGGTTTTGATTTGCATTTCTCTAATGATCAGTGATATTGATCTTTCTTCATATGATTGTGGGCCGCATGTATGTCTTCTTTTGAAAAGTGTTCATATCCTTTGTCCACTTTTTTATAAGGTTGTTTGGGGGTTTTATTTTGCAACAAAAGCAAAAATGGGCAAATGGAATCTAATTAAACTAAAGAGCTTCTTGCACAGCAAAAGAAACTATCAACCGAGTAAACAGATAACCCGTAGATGGGATAAATCTTTTGCAAACTATGCATCTGGCAAAGGTCTAATATCCAGAGTCTACAAGGGTCTTAAACAAATTTACAAGAAAAAAAAAATTCGTAAAATTTTTAAGATGCCAAAGTCATGTATTTGTTCAAAATCGCAAAAATGCTTCAAACCAGAAAGCCATGCTGCTAGTTTGAAGCCTGCACCTGGCAAGAAATCTTTGTTTCAATCTCAACTTAGTGTATACACAACTAAAGTGGGAAAAATTGTTCTGGATGCTATCAAGAAGGAACTGAAATACAATGAGAAGAACCTAAATCTTAGGGAGAAGGGTCCTCCCAAGAAGTATATAGATACAGTAGTTTTCGCTAAAACCAGAAAGGAATTGGGCTGTTGCCACAAAGCTAAACAATGACATTATTGCAAGTTCATTAGTAAATTGTATATGTAAGGTGTTAAGTGGAAAGACAGGTAAAAGCAATGTTCCAGTTCCTTCACAGAAGCTGAGGTCTATATTTTCATATGGAATCGTTGACATTGATCAACAAACATTTTCTCCTTTTCAGTGCCTTCCTAGGCAAAAGGAAGTTCACAAATGTGCCAAATTACAAGTATTAGACAGAACTGGAGATACTTTATATGACATGTAATTGGAGCTCATAGAAGATCATTCACATTCTCCCCATCTGATAGTGAACCGAACAGACAGTGGATCGATGAGAATTTAAGAACAACCACTGCATTGCAGCCTGATATTCAGCTCATTTCTCATACAATTCTAGAATATATCATTACATGATTGTGTAGTGCTGAGGTGGATAGCAATTGCACAAGTTCAGAATTTAAAGCTATCTCAGAGTATATTGACCCTGACAGCTAACCATTTGCTTCACTTTTTGAGGAAATGAGCTGATGCTCTGACATAATCTCCAGCATGGTGTCCAGGGGGATCCAACAAGACAGTCAAGAGACAACTACCAATAAGGGGAAAACTACTGCCCCTGAAACAGGGAAAGAGGGAGCACAAAATAGAAGTATCCAAATAAACGAAAAGTTGTGTTCATATATCATTGAAACGCTTTTTGCTAAATTGTAAGAGTTCGCCAATAGAAATTTTATAACTGTGGGTACTATAATCAATGGAAATAAAAAGAGCAACAAGACAGACGGGGAAAGTGAAAATTCCAACATTTGAGCTAACACACATCAAGAACTATTGCAGTCCACTTTACACATGCATACAAAGAAGGTGTCAAGTGCAATTTTGAAGGCTATTCAAACTGAATTAAAGGTGAGCTTGCCAGATTTGGAAATGTGTACACAACCCACTACAAGAGAAACAAATGCTTAAGAAGCTAGTCAATTTAATTTGGGATGGAATGCCTCCACATACATTTAATGAAACTGAAGCAGAAAACAGAGACATTGAAAATTACAGATATAGGCCAACCTATAGAAATTTTTTTTCCTGGAGGAACTGGACCAGAGTCATATCTACAAGATTCTGCAGATACAGAGGAAGAAAGTGCTAGAGAGAAAAGACCTCCAAAAGAAGAAACTAAATCAGAGTCTCTTGAGCAAGAGGAATTGAAAAGAACGTTGAAAAAAATTAAAGTAGAACTCAAAGAGCCAAAAAAAGTCCCCAATTGTGTCCATTATAAGAAATATTTTGATTGGAAATTTTAAGAATGATTTAATTGATCAGTTAAATGTACTTCCTTTCCTCCAGTCCCATTTATATGACATTCCGCATGCTGGAAGTGAACCAGTTGCTCAAACATCTGTTCAATCCCTGGAATAAAACAATGGATTCTTCAGTGCTTGAAGCAGATGTAATCATTGTTGCAAATAATGTTAGAACCATATTTCAAAAACTGTATTCTACTGCTGTGACAGACATAATGCAAATGAAAATAAGTTTAACACTATCACCACTGCAGTAAATATCTCTTTTCCTGAATATACCAGTGGAGGAAAAGCCTCTGTTTATTCCACCCTACTGGACAGAAATCCACATATGCTTCAGGCCACATTCAATATTGATAAACTAACCAAAGGAAATGTAGTTGAAGATATTATTCAGTCAATATTAGCACATTTCAAAATGTTTACTGCTTCCAAAGTAAAATCTCTCCTTTTTCCTCATATCAATTTCACAGTTCCAATGACTTTACCTTTACAACAGGATGCAACTGCTTTAAGTCAATCATGGTTATCAACCAAAGATTCGTATTCTGGTGATCAATGTTTCTGTTGTTCAGTGGATAGTAAGAAGTCAGGAAAGACTACCTCAATGTGTCAATTGACTGTCGCTAAGTTAAATATATATGTGACACAAGTGGCTAGACAGATTTTACAATGAATCAAACTTAAGTTAGATAAAGAAATAGCCAGGCGCAGTGGCTCACGCCTGTAATCCCAGCACTTTGGGAGGCTGAGGCGGGCGGATCAGGAGGTCAGGAGATCAAGACCATCCTGGCTAACATGGTGAAACCCCGTCTCTACTGAAAAAAATACAAAAAATTAACTGGGCGTGGTGGCGGACGCCTGTAGTCCCAACTACTCCGGAGGCTGAGGCAGGAGAATGGCATGAACCCGGGAGGCGGAGCTTGCAGTGAGTGGAGATCAAGCCACTGCACTCCAGCCTGGGCAACAGAGCAAGACTCTTTCTCAAAAAAAAAAAAAAAAAGAGAGAGAAGAAAAGAAAAAGAAATAAAAAGTTCCTTCTTAACCCATAATGTTGTGGTGTCGGAAATTATTACAAATCAGATTTACAGTGTTAGACATCGTATTTGCTAAAGGCAAGTATGAAAAAGGCATCTGACAGAGAAATTGATCTAGGTTGGCTAAAAGATGTTGCGGAAACGCTTTTCTAAGTGATTATTGAAAAAAAAATCAGGCCAGGAACAGTGGCTTATGCCTATAATCCCAACAATTTGGGAGGCTGAGGCAGGAGGATTGCTTGAGGTCAGGAGTTCAAGACTGGCCTGAGCAACATAACAAGACCCCATTTCTACAAAAAGTTTTTTAAATTAGACAGGCATGGTGATGTAAGCCTGTAGTCCTAGCTACTAAGGAAGTTGAAGCAGGAGTTCAACTTGAGACCAGGAGTTCAAGGCTGCAGGTAGCCATGATCATGCCACTGTACTCCAGCCTGGGTGACAGAGCAAGATCCTGTCTCAAGAAAGGAAAAAACAAAACCTCAGTTCCAAATACTAGATACCACTGTGGGTATCTTAAGTGACATTTGTGAGAAAACACTGGACAAGAATAATTTCTCACTTGCTGCATTTTGTCTTAAATATAACATGGGTGAGAGACAACTAGGAGCAAATTCTGGAATGATTCCTGAGTATGCAAATGTGTCTATTTCAACACTTTTAGTTCCTAAGTCATGCATTGCTATGATTTCCAATGATATGGTAAACATCATTCCTCAAAATCTTAGTTCTGCTGTCATGCTTGGCATAAATGCAAAGGATTCTATTTCTGCAAGATCACCCCTGACATTGTCTGATGCATTTCCCAAAGCAGAGTGTCAACAATCTCCTGTTATGAACTCAACAGATGATAAGAAAAGGGAGAGCTTTCTATTTCTGAGAAAAGGAACAGATGTACAGCTGAAATCAGCTTACTCTGATGATAATCAGACAACTATGCTTAAGAAACAAGACACCAGACAATCTGCTCCTGACCCACGTGCAGAAAGTGCTAACTAACTTTATTACTAAAGCTATTTTGAATAGGTTAAAATCTTTTGCCACAGAAAGAATAGATTTGCTACTTACTCTTGATTCTAGGACTAGGAAAAAATTATTTGTTAGCCCAGAAATTGTAAACAAATTGTAAGCAAGATGACAGCGTACACATTTAATCCGCAATTACAGAGAAAAACATGGGCCCACAATTCATATATTACAAGCTAGTCTTAAGGAATATGCTGACATCATTACCAGGACTGTTTTGATGCTTATTAAAATGACGTAGAATCTAGAAATCCAAAAGATGTATTTATATCAAACAACATTTCACTGTAAGAAAACACTATTGCAAGTGAAACTGGCAAGAATATCTTAAAGAGTCTGAATTATAAAATATCTTTAAAGGAAAGTACTTTTTACTCAAAACAGAACCCTAGTCTCTTCACACAGCTGGTTGTACAAAATGAAATATTACTGGGTCAAAGGAAGAAGACAATACTGAACTGTCTTATCAAAATACCCATATCAAAACCAAATTATATCAGAAGAGGAAAACCTGAGAAGGGTTTTAGAGGAAATATTTAGAAATGGATAATCTACACAGGAAAAAAAAGAAACCCACCTGTTTTCTTAAGTGCAGTTAAGGAAATTTTAAAGAAGGTGTATCGAAGGGTAATGGAACACATAGACTATTGGCTTCCTTTTAATGAACCCTCCCACTTTACATCTGATTCTAAAATTAAAACATCTGATTCTAACATTAAAACAACAGCACACACACACACATACACACACCTCTTGCAGTTGTATATAAGCAGTGTCACAAGTGACACAATCGAAAATAATTTTGGAAAAATGTACTCAATAGTTGTGACATCCTTATATGAAAATAATGAGACCAGGAGAGAATTAGAAGCGTCTGGCAGTGATGAATTACCAATGAATCTGTCACACTTTAGGGGATTTAAATAAGCAGGAAAAAAAGTCTTCCTCCTGAACATATGATGCTGCCAATTTATTCTTTCACAGGCATTAGAAGTATCACTTCATTGGAAACCATATTATTGCAATTTTCTCCATTACAAGTGGGGATTGGTTCAAAATGTTCTCAAAAAGATCACAAATTTTGCTTTTCTGAATCTAGAAGTGAGTTCATTCCCTAAAGGTCAGTCTGATGAAATGTGATCTCTGAGGCCATGCATTCTAAAGCTGGTCATAAGGGTACCCCTAGACCAGGTTTTAGATTTAAAAAATTGAAACAAAACCAAAAGCTATTTATCTGCTCTAATTTTGGGGGGGAAAAAAAAACACAGCTAGGGCCTAGCAGTATTAAGGCCAAAAGCAAAACCCAGTTAGGTCCTGAAGAGAAGACTCCAAAAGGCAGCTGGTCCTAGACTGCCATTGGCTGCAATACCTGCTGTCAACAGAGGATGCCAAAAACCCCTTAGTGAAAACAAAACTTCCCTCCATGGAACTAAAAATGCATGCCAATGATGGAGTACGTAATATTCTGGAAACAACTGTGAATGAATTTCAAATGGTGACACAAAGTAGAATTGTAAATGTAAAAGCTTTACCTTATGATCAACTTGTGACAGCAAAGTGAAGTTGATATAGTTTTGCAAGGATTAAATGTAAGCAAGAACAATTTGACTCACCCAATAAATGGCTCACATCCAGATAACCTCAAACTTTCACAGAAGAATTTAAGTACAATCTCTCTTGCAAATCTGGAAGCACGTTTTTCTTTAGAGGATGTCTCTTTGCAGCTGGAGAAAATTTTCCTAAAGAAGATATTTTTCAACAAATGTTTGATAATGGTAAACAGAATCTAGTGACAAGGAAAATGAAAAACGTAAGCTATTGATGATAGCTGAGACTGTTTTGAATGAAATTTTATTAAAAGCAAAAAATTAGAGCAGTCTTTCACTTTTAACTTTGTTACCTCTTGAGGCTTGTAAAAACAGATACCATAATTTTATTTTATTTTATTTTATTTTATCTTATTTTATTTTATTTTTAAAAATTTGTTTTAGAGATAGGGTCTCACTATGTTGTCTAGGCTGGTCTGAAACTCCTGGGCTCAAGTGATCTTTCCACGTTGGCCTCCCAAAGTGCTAGGATTACAGGCATGAGCCACCATGCTCGACCCACCATAATTTTTTTTTTTTGAAACGGAGTTTTGCTCTTGTTGCCCAGGCTGGAATGCAATGGCATGATCATGGCTCACCACAACCTCTGTCTCCCGGGTTCAAGAGATTCTCCTGCCTCAGCCTCCCAAGCAGCTGGGACTACAGGCATGCACCACCAAGCCCGGCTAATTTTGTATTTTTAGTAGAGATGGGGTTTCTCCATGTTGGACAGGCTGGTCTCGAAGTCCGAATCTCAAGTGATCCACCCACCTCCACCTCCCAAAGTGCTGGGATTATAGGCGTGAGCCACCGCGCCTGGCCCCAACCCACCATAATTTTAAAAGAGCTTCTACTAGAGCTGAGGATTTCCAAACACAGATTGGTATAGTTGGCCAATAAATTGTTGAAATGTTGTTTGAAAAATTAGAGTTATGCTTCTTGACTTTGCTGTTCATAACAGATACTGAGGAAACTCAAGCAAAAGGCAAGCTCTGGTAAGAACAAACAATATCACCAATGTATCAATCCATAAAACAACATTAAAAGACAAAATTTGTTTGTGCTCCAGCCACTGAATCGCTGAAAAGATCATCCAGGGAGTTATAAACACCTTAGAGTCATTTGCAGACATACCGTTTAAGCATGTTTCTACATATGCTTTCTCTGAAATTGTGAAAATGCCTATTGAAAACTTTTTTGCTGTCCAACAAAAATCATCAATGAAAAAATATTCCCTAAATTACAACCACTGCATAAGTTTCCTGATGAATCTAAATCAAATACTCTAATTTCCCAGGAAAACATACAGGATGCCCTTCAATAGTTTCATTCATTCCATTCAGAATTGCTTACTAATACTGCTATTACATGATTGGTATAATTAAGAACAAGATAGACAAAGTAAAATGCCAAGTGTAACCACCTTCAATTAGCGCATTTGAAAAAAACACTATAACAAATCAGATCATCAGAACATTTATAGAGCAGTGTACTCGTTTCTATGAGACATTGATCAAAAACTATCCAAAGGAAAATCTGCCTCAAGGAAATGAAAGCGCTTACACTGTTAATTGGGTTGAATTCACAAACAGAATGGAAATGCTCACTTCAAAGTTAAAAGGAGTTATCAGCAGGGATGATCCTCTACAAATCACTGGCTTGGTTTTTTATTCAGAGGAAGATATGAAAAGAAAAGACAGGGCTTCCTCAAATCTACCTTCATATGTCAGATATTCTGCAAGAGATAAAACTAAAACCACCAGTGCAATGGAAAGGCTTGAATTAGAGCTTAAACCATCATATTGTAGAAGTGATGTCTAAGACATCAGGCATTTTGATCAAGCTATAAGAAGAAAGAGCCATCTCCCTAAAGTCAGTCCTTTGCAAAACCTATCTCAAAAATCCGGTGTCTCTGCACAATCAGCACTAGAGCACGCCATGTCCTTCAGGGGAATGGAAGGAGTTGAAAATCAAGGAGTGCTTCACTCAAACCAAATACAGACAACCATTCCTCCATTCAAAATATGTTTAGCTGCAGAAAATATCATCAACACTATGTTGTTGAGTTATGGTCTTCCAGGTTCACCCACAAACACCAATGAAAGTATGGAGACAAGGAAGCCTTTTTTGGTATCAAAGGAAAAGGTTTTGTCTGTGATGTCTGAAGAACAAAAGGATGGGAAAAAGCATGCTTAAAATATTTGGAAAAATAATCAGCAATAAAGCCAGAAAAAAAGAAAACCCAACCTTGAAGCAAGTGGAGATTTCACTTTATTGAAAAAGTGGAAAAACAAGTCCCCGAGGTTAGAAAAAAAAATTGCAACTTTTGAAGAGGTTCAAGTCATTGCTTTTATGGAACAGAAACTGGGACCAAATGAAATCCATCTAGTAGCAAGATATATTGCTACATCTATGGTCACAAATTTTAAGAACTTTGAAACCAGAGGTAAGTGAAAGATGATTTATAAAAAGTTGGCATAACTTTAGAAGAAAAATCAATGATAATTTTAAAAATTTTGTTTTTACCCTCACCTCAAGAAGCTGTATTTTCTGCTTCTCTGAAAACAGCCTTGGAGTTGGAGTGGCTGTTTATCTATAATAGTTTTGTGTTTTTCAACTGGTCAGTATCCTAAAGAATAAAATGTGTTGCATTTACATAATTTTTATTTGGAGAGATGTTGTTCAGTTTTCCTTTTCCACAGATAAGATTAAATGGGTATATATATATATATATTTGAGACAGAGTCTCACTCTGTCGCCCAGGCTGGAGTGCAGTGGCGCCATCTTGGCTCACTGCAATCTCCGCCTCCCAGGTTCAAGCAATTCTCCTGCCTCAGCCTCCCAAGTAGCTGGGATTACAGGCGCGTGCCACCAGGCCTAGCTAATTTTTGTATTTTTAGTAGAGATGGGGTTTCACCATATTGGTCAGGCTGGTCTCGAACTCCTGACCTCAGGTGATCCACCTGCCTCGGCCTTCCAAAGTGCTAGGATTACAGGCATGAGCCAACACGCCCTAAATAGGCATAGTTTAAAGCAGAAGATTTAAGTTGGGCATGAGGTGTGAATATGAAATGATGAGATCAGTTTCCTTGTGTGGTACATACAACTGCTGTAAAGGTAATTTCCAAAAAGAAGTTACAAGAGGGTTTTTTAGATTCTTTATAAAAGACTTCTTACATCATAGTCAGACCTCATGTATAGGTAATTGATGGCAAAGTAATGATTCAAGTTTTTTTTTTTTTATTATTATACTTTAAGTTCTAGGGTACATGTGCATGACGTTTATATCATGTATAACTCCCCAATGCAATCCCTCCCTCCTCCCCCCTCCCCATGATAGGCCCCAGTGTGTGATGTTCCCCTTCCCGAGTCCAAGTGATCTCATTGTTCAGTTCCCACCTATGAGTGAGAACATGCGGTGTTTGTTTTTCTCTTCTTGTGATAGTTTGCTAAGAATGATGGTTTCCAGCTGCATCCATGTCCCTACAAAGGACGCAAACTCATCCTTTTTGATGGCTGCATAGTATTCCATGGTGTATATGTGCCACATTTTCTTAATCCAGTCTGTCACAGATGGACATTTGGGTTGATTCCAAGTCTTTGCTATTGTGAATAGTGCCGCAATAAACATACGTGTGCATGTGTCTTTGTAGTAGAGTAATTTATAATCCTTTGGGTATATACCCAGTAGTGGGATGGCTGGGTCATATGGTACATCTAGTTCTAGATCCTTGAGGAATCGCCATACTGTTTTCCATAATGGTTGAACTAGTTTACAATCCCACCAACAGTGTAAAAGTGTTCCTATTTCTCCACATCCTCTCCAACACCTGTTGTTTCCTGACTTCTTAATGATTGCCATTCTAACTGGTGTGAGATGGTATCTCATTGTGGTTTTGATTTGCATTTCTCTGATGGCCAGTGATGATGAGCATTTTTTCATGTGTCTGTTGGCGGTATGGATGTCTTCTTTTGAGAAATGTCTGTTCATATCCTTTCCCCACTTTTGATGGGGTTGTTTGTTTTTTCTTGTATATTTGTTTGAGTTCTTTGTAGATTCTGGATATTAGCCCTTTGTCAGATGAGTAGGTTGCAAAAATGTTCTCCCATTCTGTAGGTTGCCTGTTCACTCTGATGGTAGTTTCTTTAGCTGTGCAAAAGCTCTTTAGTTTAATTAGATCCCATGTGTCAATTTTGGCTTTTGCTGCCGTTGCTTTTGGTGTTTTAGACATGAAGTCCTTGCCCATGCCTATGTCCTGAATGGTACTACCTAGATTTTCTTCTAGGGTTTTTATGGTATTAGGTCTAACATTTAAGTCTCTAATCCATCTTGAATTAATTTTCGTATAAGGGTAAGGAAAGGATCCAGTTTCAGCTTTCTACTTATGGCTAGCCAATTTCCCAGCACCATTTATGAAATAGGGAATCCTTTCCCCATTTCTTGTTTTGTCAGGTTTGTCAAAGATCAGATGGCTGTAGATGTGTGGTATTATTTCTGAGGACTCTGTTCTGTTCCATTGGTCTATATCTCTGTTGTGGTACCAGTACCATGCTGTTTTGGTTACTGTAGCCTTGTAGTATAGTTTGAAGTCAGGTAGCGTGACGCCTCCAGCTTTGTCCTTTTGACTTAGGATTGTCTTGGCAATGCGGGCTCTTTTTTGGTTCCATATGAACTTTAAAGCCGTTTTATCCAATTCTGTGAAGAAAGTCATTGGTAGCTTGATGGGGACGACATTGAATCTATAAATAACCTTGGGCAGTATGGCCATTTTCACGATATTGATTCTTCCTATCCATGAGCATGGTATGTTCTTCCATTTGTTTGTGTCCTCTTTGATTTCACTGAGCAGTGGTTTGTAGTTCTCCTTGAAGAGGTCCTTTACATCCCTTGTAAGCTGGATTCCTAGGTATTTGATTCTCTTTGAAGCAATTGTGAATGGAAGTTCATTCCTGATTTGGCTCTCTGTTTGTCTGTTACTGGTGTATAAGAATGCTTGTGATTTTTGCACATTAATTTTGTATCCTGAGACTTTGCTGAAGTTGCTTATCAGCTTAAGGAGATTTTGGGCTGAGACGATGGGTTTTCTAAATATACAATCATGTCATCTGCAAACAGGGACAATTTGACTTCTTCTTTTCCTAACTGGATACCCTTGATTTCTTTCTCTTGCCTGATTGCCCTAGCCAGAACTTCCAACACTATGTTGAATAGGAGTGGTGAGAGAGGGCATCCCTGTCTTGTGCCAGTTTTCAAAGGGAATTTTTCCAGTTTTTGCCCATTCAGTATGATATTAGCTGTGGGTTTGTCATAAATAGCTCTTATTATTTTGAGGTACATTCCATCAATACCGAATTTATTGAGCGTTTTTAGCATAAAGGGCTGTTGAATTTTGTCAAAAGCCTTTTCTGCATCTATTGAGATAATCATGTGGTTCTTGTCCTTGGTTCTGTTTATATGCTGGATTACGTTTATTGATTTGCGAATGTTGAACCAGCCTTGCATCCCAGGGATGAAGCCCACTTGATCATGGTGGATAAGCTTTTTGATGTGCTGCTGAATCCGGTTTGCCAGTATTTTATTGAGAATTTTTGCATCGATGTTCATCAGGGATATTGGTCTAAAATTCTCTTTTTTTGTTGTGTCTCTGCCAGGCTTTGGTATCAGGATGATGTTGGCCTCATAAAAAGAGTTAGGGAGGATTCCCTCTTTTTCTATTGATTGAAATAGTTTCAGAAGGAATGGTACCAGCTCCTCCTTGTACCTCTGGTAGAATTCAGCTGTGAATCCATCTGGTCCTGGACTTTTTTTGGTGGGTAGGCTATTAATTGTTGCCTCAATTTCAGAGCCTGCTATTGGTCTATTCAGGGATTCAACTTCTTCCTGGTTTAGTCTTGGGAGAGTGTAAGTGTCCAGGAAATTATCCATTTCTTCTAGATTTTCTAGTTGATTTGCATAGAGGCATTTATAGTATTCTCTGATGGTTGTTTGTATTTCTGTGGGGTCGGTGGTGATATCCCCTTTATCATTTTTTATTGCGTCTATTTGATTCCTCTCTCTTTTCTTCTTTATTAGTCTAGCTAGCGGTCTGTCAATTTTGTTGATCTTTTCAAAAAACCAACTCCTGGATTCATTGATTTTTTGGAGGGTTTTTTGTGTCTCTATCTCCTTCAGTTCTGCTCTGATCTTAGTTATTTCTTGCCTTCTGCTAGCTTTTGAATGTGTTTGCTCTTGCCTCTCTAGTTCTTTTAATTGTGATGTTAGAGTGTCAATTTTAGATCTCTCCTGCTTTCTCTTGTGGGCATTTAGTGCTATAAATTTCCCTCTACACACTGCTTTAAATGTGTCCCAGAGATTCTGGTATGTTGTATCTTTGTTCTCATTGGTTTCAAAGAACATCTTTATTTCTGCTTTCATTTCGTTATGTACCCAGTAGTCATTCAGGAGCAGGTTGTTCAGTTTCCATGTAGTTGAGCGGTTTTGATTGAGTTTCTTAGTCCTGAGTTCTAGTTTGATTGCACTGTGGTCTGAGAGACAGTTTGTTATAATTTCTGTTCTTGTACATTTGCTGAGGAGTGCTTTACTTCCAATTATGTGGTCAATTTTGGAATAAGTGCGATGTGGTGCTGAGAAGAATGTATATTCTGTTGATTTGGGGTGGAGAGTTCTATAGATGTCTATTAGGTCCGCTTGGTGCAGAGATGAGTTCAATTCCTGGATATCCTTGTTAACTTTCTGTCTCGTTGATCTGTCTAATGTTGACAGTGGAGTGTTGAAGTCTCCCATTATTATTGTATGGGAGTCTAAGTCTCTTTGTAGGTCTCTAAGGACTTGCTTTATGAATCTGGGTGCTCCTGTATTGGGTGCATAGATATTTAGGAGAGTTAGCTCTTCCTGTTGAATTGATCCCTTTACCATTATGTAATGGCCTTCTTTGTCTCTTTTGATCTTTGATGGTTTAAAGTCTGTTTTATCAGAGACTAGGATTGCAACCCCTGCTTTTTTTTGTTCTCCATTTGCTTGGTAGATCTTCCTCCATCCCTTTATTTTGAGCCTATGTATGTCTCTGCATGTGAGATGGGTCTCCTGAATACAGCAGACTGATGGGTCTTGACTCTTGATCCAGTTTGCCAGTCTGTGTCTTTTAATTGGAGCATTTAGTCCATTGACATTTAAGGTTAATATTGTTATGTGTGAACTTGATCCTGTCATTATGATATTAACTGGTTATTTTGCTCGTTAGTTGATGCAGTTTCTTCCTAGCCTCGATGGTCTTTACATTTTGGCATGTTTTTGCAATGGCTGGTACCGGTTGTTCCTTTCCATGTTTAGGGCTTCCTTCAGGGTCTCTTGTAAGGCAGGCCTGGTGGTGACAAAATCTCTAAGCATTTGCTTATCTGTAAAGGATTTTATTTCTCCTTCACTGATGAAGCTTAGTTTGGCTGGATATGAAATTCTGGGTTGAAAATTCTTTTCTTTAAGAACGTTGAATATTGGCCCCCACTCTCTTCTGGCTTGTAGAGTTTCTGCCGAGAGATCTGCTGTTAGTCTGATGGGCTTCCCTTTGTGGGTAACCCGACCTTTCTCTCTGGCTGCCCTTAAGATTTTTTCCTTCATTTCAACTTTGGTGAATCTGGCAATTATGTGTCTTGGAGTTGCTCTTCTGGAGGAGTATCTTTGTGGCGTTCTCTGTATTTCCTGAATTTGAATGTTGGCCTGCCCTACTAGGTTGGGGAAGTTCTCCTGGATGATATCCTGAAGAGTGTTTTCCAACTTGGTTCCATTTTCCCCCTCACTTTCAGGCACCCCAATCAGACGTAGATTTGGTCTTTTTACATAATCCCATACTTCTTGCAGGCTTTGTTCATTTCTTTTTCTTCTTTTTTCTTTTGGTTTCTCTTCTCGCTTCATTTCATTCATTTGATCCTCAATCGCTGATACTCTTCTTCCAGTTGATCGAGTCGGTTACTGAAGCTTGTGCATTTGTCACGTATTTCTCGTGTCATGGTTTTCATCTCTGTCATTTCGTTTATGATCTTCTCTGCATTAATTAGTCTAGCTGTCAATTCTTCCACTTTTTTTCAAGATTTTTAGTTTCTTTGCGCTGGGTACGTAATTCCTCCTTTAGCTCTGAGAAGTTTGATGGACTGAAGCCTTCTTCTCTCATCTCGTCAAAGTCATTCTCTGACCAGCTTTGATCCGTTGCTGGCGATGGGCTGCGCTCCTTTGCAGGGGGAGATGCGCTCTTATTTTTTGAATTTCCAGCTTTTCTGCCCTGCTTCTTCCCCATCTTTGTGGTTTTATCTGTCTCTGGTCTTTGATGATGGTGACGTACTGATGGGGTTTTGGTATAGGTGTCCTTTCTGTTTGATAGTTTTCCGTCTGACAGTCAGAAGGACTGTCTGTTGGTCTGTTGGAGATTGCTTGAGGTCCACTCCAGACCTGTTTGCCTGGGTATCAGCAGCAGAGGTTGCCGAAGATAGAATATTGCTGAACAGCGAGTGTACCTGTCTGATTCTTTCTTTGGAAGTTTCCTCTCAGGGGTGACGCCACCCTGTGAGGTGTGGGGTGTCAGACTGCCCCTAGTGGGGGATGTCTCCCAGCTAGGCTACTCAGGGATCAGGGACCCACCTGAGCAGGCAGTCTGTCCGTTCTCGGATCTCAACCTCCGCGTTAGGAGATCCACGGCTCTCCCCAAAGCTGTCAGACAGAGTCGTTCGCGTCTGCACGGCCCCCGCTCTTCCCTGTTGGACTGCAGCTGTGCGCTGTCCGCAGAGGTAGAGTCTACAGAGACAGGCAGGCTTCCTTGAGCTGCTGTGAGCTCCACCCAGTTCGAGCTTCCCAGCGGCTTTGTTTACCTACTTAAGCCTCAGCAATGGCGGGCGCCCCTCCCCCAGCCTCGCTGCTGCCTTGCGGATAGATCGCCGCAGACGGCTGTGTTAGCAGTGAGGGAGGCTCCGTGGGCGTGGGACCCTCCCAGCCAGGTGTGGGATATATTCTCCTGGTGTGCCTGTTTCCTTAAAGCGCAGTATTGGGGTGGGAGTTACCCGATTTTCCAGGTGTTGTGTGTCTCAGTTCCCCTGGCTAGGAAAAGGGATTCCCTTCCCCCTTGCGCTTCCAGGTGAGGCGATGCCTCGCCCTGCTTCAGCTCACACTGGTCAGGCTGCAGCAGCTGACCAGCACCGATTGTCCAGCACTCCCTAGAGAGATGACCCCAGTACCTCAGTTGAAAACGCAGAAATCACCAGTCTTCTGTGTCGCTCGCGCTGGGAGTTGGAGACTGGAGCTGTTCCTATTCGGCCATCTTGCTCCGCCCCTCCTTGATTCAAGTTTTTTGAAGTATATAGTTGTTAGCATTATTATTGATAGTTTGTAAGAACAGTGGAATTAAATTTCTTGTTCTGCTCATGTTCTGGCATCTGACAATTCTTTTTAGCTATAATACTTTTGTTACCTAGTAATAAATGGACTCGCTGCCCAATATACATAGAGATCAATACCTTGGCCCTGGCTTTTAAGAAAAAAAAAAAAGTCAGCTTTATTCTGAGTTGACTGGCAAGGAGGTAGTAAGAAATCCATAAATCTGTCTCCCCAAGCTGGGGGCTGAGGGTGGGGATGGAGGGGTTATAAGCATAGGGTAATGAGGTGTGATATGATCGGATCTTGCAATGTGTTGGAGCTGATATGATCGGATGTTGCAGTATGTTGGAGCTGGGAGGCGTGATCTGACTGGATCCTGCCATGGGGTGATGCCATAGCTCAATCTGATTGGATCCTGGATCCTGCCATGTGGTGTTCACTTCTAATTCTGTCCCCACTCTTCTGTCCAAGTACTTCAGTTCCCCCTGTGGTTACACAGGTGACTCATCTGGGCACGCTCAGGTTATGCGACCTTCAACCTGGGGGATCCATGATAACTGAAAAACAACTCACATCTTTATACATAAAAGTTGAACCGGATTGGTTTGATGTGGTTATACTTTAAGTCCATGCTTACAAAGACTATTTGCACTCCCTTTCTGTGAATGCTTACATACATGTATTGGAGTGAACCATAAGAAATAGCCATTTTTGTATATCAAAAACTGTTGAACATCAGCAATTTCATTCAGTTCAATTTAATATATACTAAATTGTATAATTAGCTGAATAGCTGAAAATTTTTTCAAGCATTATATGAGGCCTTTAGAGATCACTAGAATCCTACTAGGGCATTGCAACAGTAAAACTAGAAATTATTTCTCTGCCCTAGGATTTCCAGCTTCTTAAAGCAACATAGCTATTAAAGGAAGAAACCAGCACTTAGAGATTTGAGTTCTGCTGGGACCTCTTAACTTCCTTGCTGAAGTGGGATTCCATAGATAGGAATAGAGACATGAAGAGAACCCAGTTCCTTTCTCAACTAGGTTGTCCTATTTCTTGAGTGAGGTGCACCCAAGGTGAAATTCACATACAAAATGTTGTCAGTATTTTGAATGGTCAATATTTTTCCTGAATGCATGTTAAAAAAAAAATAGCAATGTTTTCTGTTTTAAGGTCCTCATAATGAAAAAGTATCTATTGTTTCCACACTGTTAAGGAAAAAATATGAATCAAAACAGCCTCTACAAAGCATAAACATCAATTCTTCCCTTATCTGATTCTGTGAACATATCACTGAATTGTTTATTTCCTGTATAATTTCCAGAATGTCTGATTGCACCGAAGACAGTGGGTCAAAACAAAAAGCACTGGAAAGTCAAGATGCAGCTTTTAACAAGGTTATTTTAGTTCATTCCAAAGTGTTGGAGAGTCAGTCAATTTCTATCAGAGAACTTGCTTTAAGCATTTCTGAAATCATTATTTGAATCCTGTTTAACAGTGACATTTTAAAAGCAGACATTACCCAACAAATGGTTTCTGTAAAAACAAAATATATTTACTGCCCAAGAGTGGCTGTGACTGTGACTTTGATGATCTCTTTCGGGAACTCTTAATAGGAATCATCCATGTTCTGTCCAAAGAAATAGGAATAAATCATCAGACTTACGGCAATGGAAGAAACAAATCACTTCCTTTGCCTAGAAGCCCTAATTTGGCCAATTGCAACAAAAGCAAAACTATAAAAAGACAAGCAGGCTCCAGAGACTGGAAATCAGTTCCTATTGCTCAAATTGATAAACTCATGCAGAAAAATAAACTAAATTCTCTGGCATGTAATTTAGGCACTCTGGTTGGTAGCCTAAAAATCTGTGACTCTAAAGTAGTCAATAAAAATTTAAATATTGTTTTAAATTTGGTTTTGCCAGATGAATGCCCAAATTGGGATGTGGATTCTGGTAAAATAGCAATGGAAAATGTTCCAGTCTCCAAGTAATCAGCAAAGTCATTGCATACCTAGAAATAATCTAGGACTCTCCCCTAAATCAGTTTTTCATCTGAAATTTCTGTGCGAGAAGCTTATTAGAATGCTTTTATGAGAATGCACAACAACCACTCTCTTAAAACTAACCCTCTTTCTGATGAAATGTCAGCAGAATGTCAACTGTTCAACGTACTTCAAAATATCCAGGAAGAAGGATTTGGTTATTGCAGGAAAAACAATGAATCAATTTTGGAGGCGGGGCCTGGGGGAGGTGTTTAGATCATGGGGGACGATCACTCATGAATAGCTTAGTGTTGTCCTCAGGTTAGCGAGAGAGTTCTCACAAGATCTGTGAAAAGTGTATGGCTTTGATTTGCATTTCTCTGATGGCGAGTGATGATGAGCATTTTTTCATGTGTCTGTTGGCTGTATGAATGTCTTCTTTTGAGAAATGTCTGTTGATATCTTTGCCCACTTTTGATGGGGTTGTTTTTTTCTTGTATATTTGTTTGAGTTCTTTGTAGATTCACCTTTGTCAGATGAGTAGATTGACAAAGGTGAATCTACCTTTGTAGATTCACCTTTGTCAGATGAGTAGATTGCAAAAATGTTCTCCCATTCTGTAGGTTGCCTGTTCACTCTGATGGTAGTTTCTTTTGCTGTGCAGAAGCTCTTTAGTTTAATTAGATCCCATTTGTCAATTTTGGCTTTTGCTACCGTTGCTTTTGGTGTTTTAGACATGAAGTCCTTGCCCATGCCTATGTCCTGAATGGTACTACCTAGATTTTCTTCTAGGGTTTTTATGGTATTAGGTCTAACATTTAAGTCTCTAATCCATCTGAATAATCTTCGATAAGGTAGAAAGGATCCAGTTTCAGCTTTCTACTTATGGCTAGCCATTTTCCCAGCACCATTTATTAAATAGGGAATCTTCCCCCATTTCTTGTTTTGTCAGTTTGTCAAAGATCAGATGGCTGTAGATGTGTGGTATTATTCTGAGGACTCTGTTCTGTTCCTTGGTCTATATCTCTGTTTTGGTACCATACTATGCTGTTTTGGTTACTGTAGCCTGTAGAAATGCAAATCAAAACCCAATGAATACATCTCACACCAGTTAGAACGGCAATCCTCAAAAATCAGGAAACAACAGGTGTTGGATAGAGGTGGAGAAATGGAACACTTTTACATTGTTGGTGGGATTGTAAACTAGTTCAACCATTATGGAAAACAGTGTGGCAATTCCTCAAGGATCTAGAACTAGATGTACCATAGACCCAGCCATCCCACTACTGGTATATACCCAAAGGATTATAAATATTCTACTACAAACACATGCACACGTATGTTTATTGCGGCATATTCACAATAGCAAAGACTTGGAATCAACCCAAATGTCCATCTGTGACAGACTGAATTAAGAAAATGTGGGGGGCGGAGCAAGATGGCCGAATAGGAGCAGCTCCAGTCTCCAACTCCCAGCGCGAGCGACACAGAAGACCGGTGATTTCTGCGTTTTCAACTGAGGTACTGGGTCATCTCGCTAGGGAGTGCCGGACAATCGGTGCTGGTCAGCTGCTGCAGCCTGACCAGCGTGAGCTGAAGCAGGGCGAGGCATCGCCTCACCTGGAAGCGCAAGGGGGAAAGGAATCCCTTTTTCTAGCCAGGGGAACTGAGACACACAACACCTGGAAAATCGGGTAACTCCCACCCCAATACTGCGCTTTAAGGAAACAGGCACACCAGGAGAATATATCCCACACCTGGCCGGAGGGTCCCACGCCCACGGAGCCTCCCTCACTGCTAACACAGCCGTCTGCGGCGATCTATACACAAGGCAGCAGCGAGGCTGGGGGAGGGCGCCCGCCATTGCTGAGGCTTAAGTAGGTAAACAAAGCCACTGGGAAGCTCGAACTGGGTGGAGCTCACAGCAGCTCAAGGAAGCCTGCCTGTCTCTGTAGACTCTACCTCTGTGGACAGCGCACAGCTGCAGCCCATTAGGGAAAGAGCGGGGCGGGGCAGACGCGAACGACTCTGTCTGACAGCTTTGGGGAGAGCCGTGGATCTCCTAACGCGGAGGTTGAGATCCGAGAACGGACAGACTGCCTGCTCAGGTGGGTCCCTGACCCCTGAGTAGCCTAGATGGGAGTCATCCCCCACTAGGGGCAGTCTGACACCCCACACCTCACAGGTGGCGTCACCCCTGAGAGGAAACTTCCAAAGAAAGAATCAGACAGGTACACTCGCTGTTCAGCAATATTCTATCTTCGGCAACCTCTGCTGCTGATACCCAGGCAAACAGGGTCTGGAGTGGACCTCAAGCAATCTCCAACAGACCAACAGACAGTCCTTCTGACTGTCAGACGGAAAACTATCAACAGGAAGGACACCTATACCAAAACCCCATCCGTACGTCACCATCATCAAGTCCAGAGACAGATAAAACCACAAAGATGGGGAAGAAGCAGGGCAGAAAAGCTGGAAATTCAAAAAAGCGCATCTCCCCTGCAAAGGAGCGTAGCCCATCGCCAGCAACGGATCAAAGCTGGTCAGAGAATGACTTTGACGAGATGAGAGAAGAAGGCTTCACTCCATCAAACCTCTCAGAGCTAAAGGAGGATTACGTACCCAGCGCAAAGAAACTAAAAATCTTGAAAAAAAAGTGGAAGAATTGACAGCTAGATTAATTAATGCAGAGAAGATCATAAACGAAATGACAGAGATGAAAACCATGACACGAGAAATACGTGACAAATGCACAAGCTTCAGTAACCGACTCGATCAACTGGAAGAAAGAGTATCAGCGATTGAGGATCAAATGAATGAAATGAAGCGAGAAGAGAAACCAAAGAAAAAAGAAGAAAAGAAATGAACAAAGCCTGCAAGAAGTATGGGATTATGTAAAAAGACCAAATCTACGTCTGATTGGGGTGCCTGAAAGTGAGGGGGAAAATGGAACCAAGTTGGAAAACACTCTTCAGGATATCATCCAGGAGAACTTCCCCAACCTAGTAGGCAGGCCAACATTCAAATTCAGGAAATACAGACAACACCACAAAGATACTCCTCCAGAAGAGCAACTCCAAGACACATAATTGCCAGATTCACCAAAGTTGAATGAAGGAAAAATCTTAAGGGCAGCCAGAGAGAAAGGTCGGGTTACCCACAAAGGGAAGCCCATCAGAATAACAGCAGACCTCTCGGCAGAAACTCTACAAGCCAGAAGAGAGTGGGGGCCAATATTCAACGTTCTTAAAGAAAAGAATTTTCAACCCAGAATTTCATATCCAGCCAAACTAAGCTTCATCAGTGAAGGAGAAATAAAATCCTTTACAGATAAGCAAATGCTTAGAGATTTTGTCACCACCAGGCCTGCCTTACAAGAGACCCTGAAGGAAGCCCTAAACATGGAAAGGAACAAGCGGTACCAGCCATTGCAAAACATGCCAAATGTAAAGACCATCGAGGCTAGGAAGAAACTGCATCAACTAACGAGCAAAATAACCAGTTAATATCATAATGACAGGATCAAGTTCACACATAACAATATTAACCTTAAATGTCAATGGACTAAATGCTCCAATTAAAAGACACAGACTGGCAAACTGGATCAAGAGTCAAGACCCATCAGTCTGCTGTATTCAGGAGACCCATCTCACATGCAGAGACATACATAGGCTCAAAATAAAGGGATGGAGGAAGATCTACCAAGCAAATGGAGAACAAAAAAAGCAGGGGTTGCAATCCTAGTCTCTGATAAAACAGACTTTAAACCATCAAAGATCAAAAGAGACAAAGAAGGCCATTACATCATGGTAAAGGGATCAATTCAACAGGAAGAGCTAACTCTCCTAAATATATATGCACCCAATACAGGAGCACCCAGATTCATAAAGCAAGTCCTTAGAGACCTACAAAGAGACTTAGACTCGCATACAATAATAATGGGAGACTTCAACACTCCACTGTCAACATTAGACAGATCAACGAGACAGAAAGTTAACAAGGATATCCAGGAATTGAACTCATCTCTGCACCAAGCGGACCTAATAGACATCTATAGAACTCTCCACCCCAAATCAACAGAATATACATTCTTCTCAGCACCACATCGCACTTATTCCAAAATTGACCACATAATTGGAAGTAAAGCACTCCTCAGCAAATGTACAAGAACAGAAATTATAACAAACTGTCTCTCAGACCACAGTGCAATCAAACTAGAACTCAGGACTAAGAAACTCAATCCAAACCGCTCAACTACATGGAAACTGAACAACCTGCTCCTGAATGACTACTGGGTACATAACGAAATGAAAGCAGAAATAAAGATGTTCTTTGAAACCAATGAGAACAAAGATACAACATACCAGAATCTCTGGGACACATTTAAGCAGTGTGTAGAGGGAATTTATAGCACTAAATGCCCACAAGAGAAAGCAGGAGAGATCTAAAATTGACACTCTAACATCACAATTAAAAGAACTAGAGAGGCAAGAGCAAACACATTCAAAAGCTAGCAGAAGGCAAGAAATAACTAAGATCAGAGCAGAACTGAAGGAGATAGAGACACAAAAACCCTCCAAAAAATCAATGAATCCCGGAGTTGGTTTTTTGAAAAGATCAACAAATTGACAGACCGCTAGCTAGACTAATAAAGAAGAAAAGAGAGAGGAATCAAATAGACGCAATAAAAATGATAAAGGGGATATCACCACCGACCCCACAGAAATACAAACTACCATCAGAGAATACTATAACACCTCTACGCAAATCAACTAGAAAATCTAGAAGAAATGGGAATTTCCTGGACACTTACACTCTCCCAAGACTAAACCGGGAAGAAGTTGAATCCCTGAATAGACCAATAGCAGGCTCTGAAATTGAGGCAACAATTAATAGCCTACCCACCAAAAAAAGTCCAGGACCAGATGGATTCACAGCTGAATTCTACCAGAGGTACAAGGTGGAGCTGGTACCATTCCTTCTGAAACTATTTCAATCAATAGAAAAAGAGGGAATCCTCCCTAACTCTTTTTATGAGGCCAACATCATCCTGATACCAAAGCCTGGCAGAGACACAACAAAAAGAGAGAATTTTAGACCAATATCCCTGATGAACATCGATGCAAAAATCCTCAATAAAATACTGGCAAACCGGATTCAGCAGCACATCAAAAAGCTTATCCACCATGATCAAGTGGGCTTCATCCCTGGGATGCAAGGCTGGTTCAACATTCGCAAATCAATAAACGTAATCCAGCATATAAACAGAACCAAAGACAAGAACCACATGATTATCTCAATAGATGCAGAAAAGGCTTTTGACAAAATTCAACAGCCCTTTATGCTAAAAACGCTCAATAAATTCGGTATTGATGGAACGTACCTCAAAATAATAAGAGCTATTTATGACAAACCCACAGCTAATATCATACTGAATGGGCAAAAACTGGAAAAATTCCCTTTGAAAACTGGCACAAGACGGGGATGACCTCTCTCACCACTCCTATTCAGCATAGTGTTGGAAGTTCTGGCTAGGGCAATCAGGCAAGAGAAAGAAACCAAGAGTATCCAGTTAGGAAAAGAAGAAGTCAAATTGTCCCTGTTTGCAGATGACATGATTGTATATTTAGAAGACCCCATTGTCTCAGCCCAAAATCTCCTTAAGCTGATAAGCAACTTCAGCAAAGTCTCAGGATACAAAATTAATGTGCAAAAATCACAAGCATTCTTATACACCAGTAACAGACAAGCAGAGAGCCAAATCAGGAATGAACTTCCATTCACAATTGCTTCAAAGAGAATCAAATACCTAGGAATCCAGCTTACAGGGATGTAAAGGACCTCTTCAAGGAGAACTACAAACCACTGCTCAGTGAAATCAAAGAGGACACAAACAAATGGAAGAACATACCATGCTCATGGATAGGAAGAATCAATATCGTGAAAATGGCCATACTGCCCAAGGTGATTTATAGATTCAATGCCATCCCCATCAAGCTACCAATGACTTTCTTCACAGAATTGGAAAAAACGGCTTTAAAGTTCATATGGAACCAAAAAGAGCCCGCATTGCCAAGACAATCCTAAGTCAAAAGGACAAAGCTGGAGGCGTCACGCTACCTGACTTCAAACTATACTACAAGCTACAGTAACCAAAACAGCATGGTACTGGTACCACAACAGAGATATAGACCAATGGAACAGAACAGAGTCCTCAGAAATAATACCACACATCTACAGCCATCTGATCTTTGACAAACCTGAGAGAAACAAGAAATGGGGAAAGGATTCCCTATTTAATAAATGGTGCTGGGAAAATTGGCTAGCCATAAGTAGAAAGCTGAAACTGGATCCTTTCCTTACCCCTTATACGAAATTAATTCAAGATGGATTAGAGACTTAAATGTTAGACCTAATACCATAAAAACCCTAGAAGAAAATCTAGGTAGTACCATTCAGGACATAGGCATGGGCAAGGACTTCATGTCTAAAACACCAAAAGCAACGGCAGCAAAAGCAAAAATTGACACATGGGATCTAATTAAACTAAAGAGCTTTTGCACAGCCAAAGAAACTACCATCAGAGTGAACAGGCAACCTACAGAATGGGAAAAAATTTTTGCAACCTACTCATCTGACAAAGGGCTAATATCCAGAATCTACAAATAACTCAGACAAATATACAAGAAAAAAGCAAACAACCCCATCAAAAAGTGGGGAAAGGATTGAACAGACATTTCTCAAAAGAAGACATCCATACAGCCAACAGACACATGAAAAATGCTCATCATCACTGGCCATCAGAGAAATGCAAATCAAAACCACAATGAGATACCATCTCACACCAGTTAGAATGGCAATCATTAAGAAGTCAGGAAACAACAGGTGTTGGAGAGGATGTGGAGAATAGGAACACTTTTACACTGTTGGTGGGATTGTAAACTAGTTCAACCATTATGGAAAACAGTATGGCGATTCCTCAAGGATCTAGAACTAGATGTACCATATGACCCAGCCATCCCACTACTGGGTATATACCCAAGGATTATAAATTACTCTACTACAAAGACACATGCACACGTTTGTTTATTGCGGCACTATTCACAATAGCAAAGACTTGGAATCAACCCAAATGTCCATCTGTGACAGACTGGATTAAGAAAATGTGGCACATATACACCATGGATACTATGCAGCCATCAAAAAGGATGAGTTTGCGTCCTTTGTAGGGACATGGATGCAGCTGGAAACCATCATTCTTAGCAAACTATCACAAGAAGAGAAACCAAACACCGCATGTTCTCACTCATAGGTGGGAACTGAACAATGAGATCACTTGACTCGGGAAGGGGAACATCACACACTGGGGCCTATCATGGGGAGGGGGAGGAGGGAGGGATTGCATTGGGGAGTTATACATGATATAAACGTCATGCACATGTACCCTAGAACTTAAAGTATAAAAAAAAAAAAAAAAAGAAAATGTGGCCATACACACCAGGAATACTATGCAGCCATAAAAAAGGATGAGTTTGCATCCTTGTAGGACATGGATGCAGCTGGAAACCTCATTCTTAGCAAACTATCACAAGAGAAACACACCGCATGTTCTCACTCATAGTTGGGAACTGAACATGAGACCACTGGACTCGGGAAGGGGAACATCACACACTGGGGCCTATCATAGGAGGGGAGGGGGGAGGGATTGCATTGGGGAGTTATACATGATATAAATGATGAATTGATGGTGCTGACGAGTTGATGGGTGCATCACACCAACATGGCACAATATACATATGTAACAAACCTGCACGTTATGCACCATGTACCCTAGAACTTGAAGTATGATAAAATAAATAAATAAATGAATGAATAAAAAAAAGTGTAATGGCATCTCCCCTCTCTCTTGTTCCTGCTCTCCCCATGTAAGATGCCTGTTCCCCTTTGCCTTCCATCGTGATTGTAAGCATTCTGAAGCCCTCCCCAAAGCAGACGCTGACACCATTCTTGTACTGTCGGCCAAACATAAGCCAACAAAACCTTTTCTTTGTAATTAATCAGCCTCAGGTATTTCTTTACAGCAATGCAAAAATGACCTAATACAAGAACTTTTGGAAATCTGGAGGAAATCAATCAAGAATATATGATTAGTTTTATTTCCCATAGTTTCGTAAAATCCTTAATGGAAAACAGTCACACCATGTCCAGCAACCTCTAAGATATCCATCCTTTGCATTCTTTGCATATAGGAAAAGGAGACTTTCTAATTTCCCAAAAGCAAAAAGTCCAGAATTAAAAGAATCAAGATAGGGAAAAGACTCTATAAGTTTCATGAGTTATGACAGCAAGCCTTTGAAGGGGGCATTGGATACTCTCAGAGCTTTCTGTTCCCAAATAGAAGCCCCATTTCGTAAGCAACTTCCAAGAAAATCTCCTCTTGTCTACCTCCTCTTTGGAGACCAGAAAAAAAGCAATAATGTAGCAGCCATTCATAGCATGCAACATCTAGGAGGCATGAACACAGGAGTTTACTCTGCCACATTTTTGGAGGAAATAATTGTAGGCATTTTTCTTAATCTCTATACTTCATCTTGGGGAAAAATATAAGTATCACACTGAGTCATTCAATGAGGTGAGTATATTAGGTGTTTAACTCCATGGGTGAGTGAGTTTAATAATGCTTAAGTCACTGTTTTATAGGGTTGAAGAAATGATATGCTTCCAACTAGTCTACAGCCTGGCCAACATGGTGAAACCCCATCTCTACTAAAAATACAAAAATTGGCTGAGCATGGTGGTGTGTGCCTGTAGTCCCATCTCCTCGGAGACTGAGGCAGGAAATCGCTTGAACCTGGGAGGCGGAGGTTGCAGTGAGCTGAGATCGCGCCACTCACTGCACTCTAACCAGGGGACAGAGTAAGCCTTGGTCTCAAAAAAAAAAAAAAAAAAAAAACTGCTCATAAGATTGTTGGCTCAGTTTATAATGATGCTTTATGGGAATATAAATTGCAAGTGACTTGTGGTAATCATCTGGCACACACTATCATCCCGTAGCAGAGCAGATAACTAATGGCATATTGATAGAGATTTTAGACTAGCAACTCCCATTGTGTTTTGTAGAAAGGCTCATGCCTAATTCATATTACTCTCCCAAAGCTGAAAATATACTGCAGAAATTCAGAATAACCTGAATAACTTATTACCATTCAGCATTCAACATGCTACATTACCATGTTATCACACTCATTTTTAGAAGATGTCATCAGGAGGCTATTACGCCACTCATTTCTCTATCCAGCAAGACTTCATGCTTGGGAAGGAACTATTTAATGACTTCAGATTTTAGAGAAATCCACCTTATAATAAATAAAGTATGTTAGCCATTTTCAAAGCATAAGGTTTGGCTCACTAAATATGATCATTAGTATCTATGTATAGAAAAAAACTCCAAAATATAGTGGAATCTGTTTATGATAATATTTACAGATGTCTGACTCTCTTGTGTCAATACAGAAAATTTACAGTAGGCCAAAGCCAAATTATGGTTGACCGACAGCCAGTCTTCTAGTCAGATTATTGAAAATTATTATATCCTTTTTGTGTGGAGAGGGCTTACCTGTCCAAAGGCTCCATGGATGAAATATCCAATTTGATTAAAGAGGTACTCAGTGAAGTCACAGAGTCACACAGACCCCAGAAGACCCCATCACCACTGGCTATAGGTTTTTACCCTCACCATTTGTAGGAAATTGTTGTAAGGCTTTTATCAAAGGTCTTCAACCTGAGCTATAACACGGAGCATGAACTGGATAAAATGATCCAAAATAGTAAATTTCATAAATACATTTCACCAAAGCTAAAATTTGCATCTTTTGTGATTACCAGAGCAATCCTCTCCCACTGTAGATACAGACACTATGGATGAACTTGTCAATTCAGCTTTGAATGTTCTGAAACAGCATGGGCTGGCCCTTGAGGTTGATAATAAAGAACTCAAAGACAGTGATATTTTTTGCATAAGATGTTACCAAAAATACAGTGATATTTTGCAGAAGATATTACCAAAAAGACAGTAATATTTTTGCAGAAGATATTACCATTTAATTGTGGCA
>NW_022681471.1:19256542-19321854 GCF_009764315.1 Trachypithecus francoisi | reverse complement strand
TAGGTGGGAACTGAACAATGAGATCACTTGGACTCGGGAAGGGGAACATCACACACTGGGGCCTATCATGGGGAGGGGGGAGGAGGGAGGGATTGCATTGGGGAGTTATAATGATATAAACGTCATGCACATGTACCCTAGAACTTAAAGTATAAAAAAAAAAAAGAAAGAAAGAAAATGTGGCACATACACACCATGGAATACTATGCAGCCATAAAAAAGGATGAGTTTGCATCCTTTGTAGGGACATGGATGCAGCTGGAAACCATCATTCTTAGCAAACTATCACAAGAAGAGAAAAACAAACACCGCATGTTCTCACTCATAGGTGGGAACTGAACAATGAGACCACTTGGACTCGGGAAGGGGAACATCACACACTGGGGCCTATCATAGGGAGGGGGGAGGGGGGAGGGATTGCATTGGGGAGTTATACATGATATAAATGATGAATTGATGGGTGCTGACGAGTTGATGGGTGCAGCACACCAACATGGCACAAGTATACATATGTAACAAACCTGCACGTTATGCACATGTACCCTAGAACTTGAAGTATGATAAAAATAAATAAATAAATGAATGAATAAAAAAAAAAGTGTATGGCATCTCCCCCTCTCTCTTGTTCCTGCTCTCCCCATGTAAGATGCCTGTTCCCCCTTTGCCTTCCATCGTGATTGTAAGCATTCTGAAGCCCTCCCCAGAAGCAGACGCTGACACCATTCTTGTACTGTCTGCCAAACCATAAGCCAACCAAAACTCTTTTCTTTGTAAATTAATCAGCCTCAGGTATTTCTTTACAGCAATGCAAAAATGACCTAATACAAGAACTTTTGGAAAATCTGGAGGAAATCAATCAAGAATATATGATTAGTTTTATTTCCCATAGTTTCGTAAAATCCTTAATGGAAAAACAGTCACACCATGTCCAGCAACCTCTAAGATATCCATCCTTTGCATTCTTTGCATATAGGAAAAGGAGACTTTCTAATTTCCAAAAGCAAAAAGTCCAGAATTAAAAGAATCAAGATAGGGAAAAGACTCTATAAGTTTCATGAGTTATGACAGCAAGCCTTTGAAGGGGGCATTGGATACTCTCAGAGCTTTCTGTTCCCAAATAGAAGCCCCATTTCGTAAGCAACTTCCAAGAAAATCCTCTTGTCTACCTCCTCTTTGGAGACCAGAAAAAAAGCAATAAATGTAGCAGCCATTCATAGCATGCAACATCTAGGAGGCATGAACACAGGAGTTTACTCTGCCACATTTTTGGAGGAAATAATTGTAGGCATTTTTCTTAATCTCTATACTTCATCTTGGGGAAAAATATAAGTATCACTGAGGTCCAGTTCAATGAGGTGAGTATATTAGGTGTTTACTCCATGGTGAGTGAGTTTAATAATGCTTAAGTCACTGTTTTATAGGGTGTTGAAGAAATGATATGCTTCCAACTAGTCTACAGCCTGGCCAACATGGTGAAACCCCATCTCTACTAAAAATACAAAAATTGGCTGAGCATGGTGGTGTGTGCCTGTAGTCCCATCTCCTCGGGAGACTGAGGCAGGAGAATCGCTTGAACCTGGGAGGCGGAGGTTGCAGTGAGCTGAGATCGCGCCACTCACTGCACTCTAACCAGGGTGACAGAGTAAGCCTTGGTCTCAAAAAAAAAAAAAAAAAAAAAAAAAACTGCTCATAAGATTGTTGGCTCAGTTTATAATGATGCTTTATGGGAATATAAATTGCAAGTGACTTGTGGTAATCATCTGGCACACACTATCATCCCAGTAGCAGAGCAGATAACTAATGGCATATTGATAGAGATTTTAGACTAGCAACTCCCATTGTGTTTTGTAGAAAGGCTCATGCCTAATTCATATTACTCTCCCAAAGCTGAAAATATACTGCAGAAATTTCAGAATAACCTGAAATAACTTAATTACCAAGTTCAGCATTCAACATGCTACATTACCATGTTATCACACTCATTTTTAGAAGATGTCATCAGGAGGCTATTATCGCCACTCATTTCTCTATCCAGCAAGACTTCATGCTTGGGAAGGAACTATTTAATGACTTCAGATTTTAGAGAAATCCACCTGTATAATAAATAAAGTTATGTTAGCCATTTTCAAAGCATAAGGTTTGGCTCACTAAATATGATCATTAGTATCTATGTATAGAAAAAAAACTCCAAAATATAGTGGAATCTGTTTATGATAATATTTTACAGATGTCTGACTCTCTTGTGTCAATACAGAAAATTTACAGTAGGCCAAAGCCAAATTATGGTTGACCGGACAGCCAGTCTTACTAGTCAAGATTATTGAAAATTATTATATCCTTTTTGTGTGGAGAGGGCTTACCTTGTCCAAAGGCTCCATTGGATGAAATATCCAATTTGATTAAAGAGGTACTCAGTGAAGTCACAGAGTCACACAGACCCCAGAAGACCCCATCACCACTGGCTATAGGTTTTTACCCTCACACATTTGTAGGAAAAATTGTTGTAAGGCTTTTATCAAAGGTCTTCAACCTGAGCTATAACACTGAGCATGAACTGGATAAAATGATCCAAAAATAGTAAATTCAATAAATAACAATTTCAACAAAGCTAAAATTTGCATCTTTTGTGATTACCAAGAGCAATCCTCTCCCACTGTAGATACAGACACTATGGATGAACTTGTCAATTCAGCTTATAAGAATGTTCTGAAACAGCATGGGCTGGCCCTTGAGGTTGATAATAAAGAACTCAAAGACAGTGATATTTTTGCATAAGATGTTACCAAAAATACAGTGATATTTTTGCAGAAGATATTACCAAAAAGACAGTAATATTTTTGCAGAAGATATTACCAATTTAATTGTGGCAGTTATTTGTGTTTATCTTTTTCGTCAACTGTTTTCTGGGAATTTGTCAGCTTCCTATGCTACTTTAACAACAGAGAATATTATTCAGAACATCTTTAGTGCCATTAGTAAATCTACAAAGTCAAGGCAGCATTTATCTCTGTATAACACCTTACTGCCATACACATTTTTAGAAGACATAATCAAAGCACTGTTATCCAGAATATTTTCTTCTGCATCTAACTTGCTTCCATGCAGTGAAATTCCAGATCAGGAATAAATTTCAATGAAATCTCCAAAACTAATTAGTGATATTAAGATGAAAATTTTCCAACATGGAATTAGAGTTTCAAAAGATGAAGAAGATACCAACTCTGTTTATTCAGAGGATGATGCTCAGCATCTCATTGATTCAGTATTTAGAAATATTTTGTAAAACTCTGGGTCTCAGGAAGCAGCTGAACATGATATCACAAGCAGTGACAATGGTTCTATTGATAGAATGGCAGATTTTATCATTAGAAATATCTGTCAACATCTTTATTCATTTGTATATGGAAATTTATTACTTCCTTCATAATATACATATTTTGATGAGGCAAGAAGGCAACAGTTTTTCTACTGGTGTTTACTTCTCAGACCTCTTGGAAGACATGATCTCTGGAGTTTTAAGCAAAATATTCCATAGAGTGTTAGGCATTGTGCAAACAAAATCGGTAAGAGATTCAGAAAAAGAACTTTTGGAGACAGCTGAAGTAATAATATATTTGATAACAGAAGAATTTTCAAAAGTCCAGGTTAGCATCCTAGAAAATACTAAGGAACAATTGTGTTTGCCCCCAGTAGATATATAATTGTCAAAATTTCTGATGTGGTAAATAACAAAGTTTTACAAGGATATGAACAGGAACAACTACCTGATAAAGATTTTCTCAGTGACACAAAGACATTGGCTGAGAGGGCAACTAAAATTATCCTGGCTGAAGTTTCTGATTTCCAAATTCATCCAGATGTCATGCCAAAACTGCCTTTTAAATCATATTCAAGGCTGAGTGCCGTGGCTCACACCTGTAATCCTAGCACTTTGGGAGGCCAAGGTGGGTGGATGGCTTGAGGCCAGGAGTTTGAGACCAGCCTCGGTAACATGGCAAAAAACCTGTCTCTACTAAAAATACAAAAGTTAACCAGACGTGGTGGTGCACATCTGTGGTCCCAGCTAGTCTGGGAGGCTGAGGTGGGAGGATTGCTTGAGTCCAGGAGGCAGAGGCTGTGGTGAGTTGAGAAGGCACCACTGTACTCCAGCCAGGGCGACAGGAGACTCTGTCTTAAAAAAAAAAAAAATCATATTCAAAACTCAATGCTGATGATTTGGTAAAGAGAGTTCACTATGATATTAGTAAATAAATATTCTGAAGATAGACGTGTACAACATATACCACTGTGTTATCATGTACACATTCAGAAAAAATAGTCACTCAGTTTTATCTCAGATAAGTTTATTGGACTTCAGTAGAGAAGACCCAGAACTTTCATGATGAGACTTCAGTAAGTCTTGAGACTGACTGATGAAATCATGTCAATAATTTCTAAACACTCAATATGCTTTATTAAATATGGAAATGAAAAACAAAATGTGATTTCAGAAAATGATGCTCAGGCTATGGTTGATGCCATTTATACTGATTTCTCATTCAAATCTATACTAGTCTCTTACAAAAGATAAAAACACATAAGTAGGCCGGGCGCGGTGGCTCAAGCCTGTAATCCCAGCACTTTGGGAGGCCGAGACGGGCGGATCACGAGGTCAGGAGATCCAGACCATCCTGGCTAACACGGTGAAACCCCGTCTCTACTAAAAATACAAAAAAAATTAGCTGGGCGAGGTGGCGGGCGCCTGTAGTCCCAGCTACTCGGGAGGCTGAGGCAGGAGAATGGCGTAAACCCGGGAGGCGGAGCTTGCAGTGAGCTGAGATCCGGCCACTGCACTCCAGTCTGGGCGACAGAGCGAGACTCCGCCTCAAAAAAAAAAAAAAAAAAACACATAAGTAATATACCTGTTACAAAAATAGCAAGTTATATAATAAAAGAATATTTAACCATCATATTCAGTCATTTTTATCTGGAGATAAAACTTTTTCTTCATACTGTTGATCAAACTCATAATCAAAGAGCAAGAGATCCTAAACAAAGAGACTTGTCCTTCATTGTGAATTCAGCTGTCTTTTCAGAGGAAGTAATTTCTGGGCTTTTATGCAAAATATTTTATGTATCCTCACATAATATCTGGTGGCCAGAATCCACATAAAGCAAAAGCCAACATTACTGATATTGTTACAACATTAGTAAAATCAACTGTGCTGAAGTTCACCACATCACGAATTTTATGTGCAGATAAGTAGGATGAAAATCTGTATTTTTCAGAAGAATATAAACAGCCCAAAAAATGTCATCAACCTAATTTATGAAAAATATTAAATGATTATGTCTCTGATTCATATATATAGGGCTATACAAAATGATGTCATTGGTTTTGGATGAAAAACATATTGTTTGCTATAAGAAGAAATTTATGATTATCAGGTAGAGTCGTTAGTTTCAGGAAAATTATTAATGTCTTCTTACTCCACTCTCCAAGATAAGACTATCATCAGAAATGTACTCAACATCATCAATGACGATAACCATCTCTTGCCTTCGTGCATCTCTGTTTTGCTTCATTCTCTTTTAGAAGACATGATTTACGTGCTTCCAGCATGTATATTCCCTTTATCTAAGACTGAAACTGGACTAAAAGAGGGAGAGGTGCCACCAAAGTATGAGTTTGTTGATGCAGTTTCAGAACTGACTGGTGAAATTAGAAATTTCTGAATGTAAGATTAGACTTGTCCCTGCAGAGGAGCACACAGAAAGCATGTAATTAGGGGCAATTGAGAACTTCGTTGATTCCATATATAACAACATTATGAAAAAAAATTAAATTCCAAGCTGAAGCATAGAACAATACATGCAAAAAGAAGGCTCATTCCTTGGGAGAATAGCTGGTTTTATTATGAAGGAAATTATAGATCACCATGTGCAGACATTTTTATGTGATGAAGAAGCATCTTCCAGTGACTCACATGAAAATGACCATGTCACTGAATTCTTGAATCCTGCTAATGAAAAAGCACTGTCCCTACCACAGTCTTCTGTGTATTCTGCTATATTTCTGGAAGATGTTATAATTGACCTTGTTCGGAAGTTTTATACTCTCCAAAGTATTTCTGAAAATCCTAAGGACAAAGAAATATCGGGAAAAAACCTCATGGACATGCTATAAATTTTACAAATGACCCGATTGAGAGAATTTAGGAAAAGTGAAATTAAAATTCTAATAAATGCTGAAGAAATTTTTTTTTCCACCAATGGATAAGAGACAGTTGATAAAGTGTCTGATTCTGTGTATGATGAAGTCGTAGAAATATATGGATCTAACAATATTGGGAAAAAACACAGAAGTAACATTGTTATAGAGCTTATTGCTACTTTAGCCAAAAAGGTGATCTCTGCTTTCAAATTCAACTGCTTTATTCAGGAGACTGGTCTTCCACCTCTTTTCATTTGTAGATGTGGATAACATTATCCAAAGAATTCAACGCCTGCCTATAAACATTTAAAAAGATAAATAGAGTTTAAAGGGGAACTGTATTAGTTCATCTCACACTGTTATAAAGAAGTATGTGAGACTGGGTAATTATAAAGAAAAGAGTTTAATTGGCCCATGGTTCTGCGGGTTATGAAGGAAGCATTGCGCCAGCATATGCTTCTGGGGAGGCCTCAGGAGCTTTAATTCATTCCTTCAGGCGGAAGGCAAAGCAGGAGCAGGCATCTTATATGGCAGGAGCAGGAGCAAGGGGCTGGGGGGAGGGAGGTGCTTTACACTTTTAAACAACCAGATCTCACGAGAACTCTATCACAAGAACAGCACCAAAGGGTTAGTGCTAAACCAATCATGAGAACTCTGCCCCTATGATCCAAAGAATTCAAAGATGATCCAGTTCCAAAGATGGGGCCCACTGGGTCCCATCTCCAACACTGGGGATTACAATTCGACATGAAATTTGGGCAGGGACACATATCCAAAACATATCAGGAATCCAATTTGTTCAGCCATCTACATCAGGCCTGAAAAAAAAAAGGACACTTTGGAAATAGGTACATAAGTATTTAATTAAAAGGAAGGTTTCAAAAAGAAGGAGACATCAATGAAAAAAGGCACCATTCATGAGCCAATATGTACCACTATAACTAGTATTATGAGCAGCAAGTAACTACCCTAGCATTAGGGTTAGCTGGAGGTGTGGTAGATAAAAAGAAAGAGGAGGAAAAGAAAGGGGGAAGTTCAATTAGAGAAGATAGTGGAAAGGTATCAAAAGTTATTTCAACAATTTTTCCAGATTTGATTATAGCACTTACAAAGGATGAAATAAAGAAGAAAGACAATTCAGCTAGAAAAAGGGCTAGATAAGAAGGTATACCAACATTTTTCACCAGGTACCAATGACACAAAACACAAGAACGTTGGACTGGAACTAGATATTAAAATAGATGATAAAAAGGAAGAGTGATAAAAAAAGAGAAAGTTCATTAGAAAAAGGGAATGTACCTCTTAAATTACCATCTCTGAAAATCAAGGTGAAAAATAGATCCAAGAGAAGAGAGATTCTCCAGCTTAAAGAGTTATGGATAAGCAAATCTCGCATTCTGAACATGTCCAAAATGTCACTGACAGCATTTACAGTGATATTTAGAAATATCTTCTTTTTAAGGACAAATAGGTGATTCAAAATCCCAAAGACCCTAGAAGATGATACAGCAGATGTAACTCAGGTGGATGGCAAGGATTCTGCACAGTCTGCTTCAACAAATTCGGCTAACCAAAATGTTTGTGCAACTGAGGAAGAGAATGATAAAAGTAAAGATAAAGAAACTAAAAGTAAACCTAGTAAACCAGACAGTTCTCAAAACCCACCAGAAAATAACCTGGGATTTGTCAGCCAAATTTTTAGAAGAAGTTATCTCTGAAATAGTTAACAAATTGATTTTTCTTCCTCACCGGACACAGATGATGCATGTTGAAATGTAACCAGTGATGTAAATCAAGATGAGCTCTATGAGGCAGCTATGAAACCGATTGATTCCGTGTTAAAGGAGTTTTCAGATGCTCAAATTAAAGTGTTAAACCCAGATCAGGGAAATCCTCCCTTCCCATCTGCAGATAAAGTTACATCAGTTCATAAAGTACCTCTCAGGCAGAAAGAACCATCTGTGGATAAAGCACCACCCAAGATAAAAAATGATAATTCTAGATAAAACACCATCCATGCATAGAATGCCACCTGCAACTAAAACACCTCCTTCAGATGAGGTATTTTTAATGGCTAACACATAACCAATTGATAAAATGTTGGTCAATATGATTATTTGCTCGTCTGTATGCAATATTTTGCAGGAATACAGAAGGCAAGACTCCATTTGTAAGGACATAACAGTAACAGTGAAAATTTAGCACAAGGCTAGTTAATGCAGTAATATGAGAAGTTTCTCAGCATCAGCTAACCTTGTTACTTTGTGGTGAGGTTCCAGCTTCAGTATGTTTGCCTCTAGAATCTAGAGAGTTCATTTAAAAGGTCGGAAAGGTGCCCCAAACAGCCTGCAAAGAATGTGAGGTATCATGGCCATGTACCACAATGCTGCCTTGTGAATTTTTAGAGTATAATTTCTTATCTTCTATCAAAAATCTCCTCGACAGTAGCCAACACTACAACAGAAAATATCTGAAGATAATTTGTATACAGAACTGGATTACCTTCAAATGAAGTAAGTTCAATTATGAGAGCAGTCTCCAAAGATGAATATATGATTGATTATACAGGATGTACAATCCTTACATCCTAATGATGATGAAATTATTCAATTAGTGGTTCAGACTATTTAAAATAATCTCCTGCCACAATTTGGATTTCATGAAAGCATAAAAATTTGTGTCACCAGTGGCCGCAGAATACTTTCAGAAATCAGCTTCTGACCTATTTTTCTGGAGAGCTAACTTCATATAAGTGTACAGAAGTTGACAGGGTTGTTGAAAACATGCTTAAACATGTTGTCTAAACCACAGGAGTCCCCATAGTCGGCCATCACGTGCTTACAAACTGCCCTGTAACATAATAGAAGATATTGCCGTACATTTTTTTTTTTTTTTTTTTTTTTTTTTTTTTTTTTTTGAGGCAGAGTCTCGCTCTGTCGCCCAGGCTGGAGTGCAGTGGCGCGATCTCGGCTCACTGCAAGCTCCGCCTCCCGGTTCACGCCATTTTCCTGCCTCAGCCTCCTGAGTAGCTGGGACTACAGGCGCCCGCCACCGCGCCGGCTAATTTTTTTTGTATTTTTAGTAGAGACGGGGTTTCACCATGGTCTCGATCTCCTGACCTTGTGATCCACCCGCCTCGGCCTCCCAAAGTGCTGGGATTACAGGCGTGAGCCACCGCGCCCAGGTTTTTTTACCAAAGCTTTTATCTATGTTTCCAAAGTGGATAAAAAACAAAAAACAAGTCTCTGAATGCTGAAATGCAAAAACTAACCTCAAAAATCATACATTCACTTCAAAAATATGTGCCTAAAAGTCAGATTAAAGTCGTACCAGAGGCCAAAGAGTCACCCACCCTGTCTTTAGCAGACAGTGGAACTATTGAAAAAGTAGTAATTCTGCTTATAACCGTGTTTTAAAACACCCTGGGTCATATTTCAGTATAGAAAGATTTAATGGGTAAGAACAATGTCCTCGCTGGGCACGGTGGCCCACACCTGTAATCCCAGCACTTTGGGAGGCCAAAGCTGGTAGATCGCTTGAGGCTAGGAGTTCAAAACCAGCCTGGCCAATATGGCGAAACCCCATCTCTTCTACAAATACAAAAATTAGCTGTGCATGGTGGTGCACGCCTGTAGTCCCAGCTACCCAGGAGACTGAGGCAAGAGAATCACTTGAACCCAAGTGGTGGAGGTTGCAGTGAGCCAAGATAGTGCCACTGTACTCCAGCCTGGGTGACAGAGCAAGTCTCTGGTCTAAAAAAAAAAAAAAGAAAAATTCTCGATTTTTAATGGTAAAGGAAACTTCCAATTTTACCCTCAAGTGGAGGAAGAAGCATCAAATTCAGAACTAGTTCTGGAAACTCAAAATTCTGGAAAACATGGTTAAGATTATTGATGTCCTTAAGTCAAAGAAAAAGTCTTCACCCAGAAAAGATGCTGTGTTTAATGCCGTGATTTTAGAGAAAATATTGACCTTGTTCTTGGCTAGACTAGTTAAGTTGCCAAGGGCCTCAAGCAAAGATGCTAAAACTTATCAAAGCCTGAGTTAAATAAAATCGCATCTCAATTAAGAAAATCCATGACATCTGAAATTCCCACAGAAAACATTAGTGTTATAGCTGCTAATCCTGAATAATGCTTTTTTAAGTCCAGAAAGTACAGAAATTATTTCTCAGGTTATTGATTCTGCTTATAATCATGTACTACAACAATTTGGAATACAGAAACAACTTTATTATAATATTAAACGTACAAACAACTTCTTCCCTTATAAGGTGGCTTCTTTGATTATTAGTAAAGTTTTAAATTGTCCAATAGAAACAATTCACTCAAAAGATTCATGTGCTGATCTCTTTGGTGATCTGGACATTGGTCAAATTGTTGAAAAGGTGTGTGGGGGCCGGGCGTGGTGGCTCACGCCTGTAATCCCAGCACTTTGGGAGGCCGAGGCGGGTGGGTCACGAGGTCAAGAGATCGAGACCTTCCTGGCTAACATGATGAAACCCCGTCTCTACTAAAAATAGAAAAAATTAGCTGGGCGTGGTGGCGAGCGCCTGTGGTCCAGTTACTCGGGAGGCTGAGACAGGAGAATGGCGTGAACCCGGAGGTGGAGCTTGCAGTGAGCCAAGACTGCGCCACTGCACTTTAGCCTTGGTGACAGAGCGAGACTCCATCTCAAAAAGAAAAAAAAAAAAGGAAAAGAAAAAAGAAAAGGTGTGTGAGCATGCTGTTAAAATACAGCCTGAGCTACAGAAAAAAAAAAAAAGTTAGATTAAGATTTAACTGAAGAGAAACATCTAATTAAAATGATTCTTCACTGTAGGAAACAACCAATCAATATCGATCCAGACATTGTTGCAGAACACCTAGGATTTTTCTATAAAAACGCAGCCTACTGAGAAAATGCAGATGCAGTGTTTAGTTACGACTAGATACAGCATAGAAGCACTGAGAAGAGCATCAATACGTGGGAGGAGTCACTTAGACTCCTCTGCTGCAGAAAGGAGGAAGAAGGACAAACTTATTGGATAAGGCAGGATGACTGAATGTGAAACTGTTAGAAGTAAGTGCATAAGGCAGTGTTGAAAAGAAGCGAGTGGCTAGTGAGAGCTTGTTGTCCTCCTGTGACTTTCTTCCTCAGGTAGGTCTACTGAATGCATTTGTCAAATATAGTCAATTTGCTCCTGCTCAGCTCAGTGGCATTGGATGCTCTTGATTCATCCAATACAATCCTCTGCTTTCCTGGCACTTACCCCATCAGCCCTGTGGCTCAGTGTAAAGGTGTCAAGCTAGTTTTTATTAGCCAGTCAGAGTGAACTGTCATTTCTTGAAGAAAGGGAACAGGGACATACCCTTGACAGCAAACCAGAGTGACTGGAATTATAGTCCTCATTTATCAACTCAGAAGAAATGCAGTCTTCTACAATTCCTATAGTTCTTTTTTTATGGATATGCATTATTATTGTACTATACAGGTGCACAAGGGCCAGTTAGAGCATCAGCTCAACCAACTCTACTGGTCATTTATATCCTCAAACTTAAGGCTCCACAGTAGTATTGTTTTTACTTAGCAACATTTATCAACAAACATTAGACTGCAAGCTATTTAGATATCATTCTTCTTATTTCACTTTTACTATGTAGGAGTTTGTCTGGAGATGGAGCTATAGTGATCCAACCCCACGTTCTCATTTAATAACAAAGCCCCTTGGTATAAATGAGCCTCTTGCACTGATGGTGAGCTTTCACACTAGGGATATAGCTTGTGGCTTAAAAACTGCCTAGGAGCATGTTTTCCTTAGCATTATTTTCCAACCAATTGAATAAAGTCTCAGAGCCAGTAAATACATTGATGGGTACTTATTTTTAGTCCCAAATACTGAGATTGTAACGGGCTGGGACATTAATGTAATCTCCTTGGTCTTTAGTTTCTTGGACCAGATGAAGGTCCTTTCCAGCTCAAAAATGTCCTTTTCTCTCTGGGTTTTCAAGATTAGATTAGCATTTACATGGTAGACTTCATTTATATATGAGTAGTTCCTTGGGCATATGACCTGTGTAACTAAACTGTAAAGCATTACCCCCAAGTCAATGATGAATCATTTGCAGACATATCTGTCACAGTTCTTACTCTTGGTTGCCTGCTCTCTTCACTTTCATCCTTTATCAGCACTTTAACCATCTCTTTATAGCCCAGAGAAAATTGGAAGATAATATTTAATCCAAAACAACTATCCCTCCCACTCTAAATGGGAGCAAAAGCTGTCTTAGGAAAGTTAGACATAGGCAGCCCAGCCAAGACAGACACAGTGCAACGATCTGGATAGCAAGACCATCCATCCCCAGCATAGGACTGGGAATTGTAGAAAGAACAATAAGTGAGTTTAGGAAACTCAGACAACTCTTAGACTACTCCTCAGTCAGGAAATCCACTCGCAGGGCTTCATTTGCTATTTTAAGATACCAAAACATCCCAACACAGAAAATACATTATTTATTTATTTATTTATTTATTTATTTGATGAAGTCTCACTCTGTCGCCAGGCTGGAGTGCAGTGGCATGATCTCAGCTCACTGCAGCCTCCGCCTCTCAGGTTCAAGCGATTCTCCTGCCTTAGCCTCCCAAGTAGCTGGGACTACAGGCACGTGCCACCATGCCCAGCTAATTTTTGTATTTTTGGTAGAGACAGGGTTTCACCATGTTGGCCAGGATGGTCTCGATATCTTGACCTCGTAATCCGCCCACCTCGGCCTCCCAAAGTGCTGGAATTACAGGCATGAGCCACCGCTCCCAGCCTAAATACATGAATATTAAAGGCCCATACAGTGACAAATTCTAAAGCCACATAGAACAATTTTTTATTTTTCGAACCATTGTTCCCCTCCACCAGACTCATAATCAAAATTGATTGTTACATTTCTTACAGAAGTTCCTCTTTTATTTTCTTTTTCACAAAAGGCATTCCTTTAGGGCAACATTTATCTAAAAATCTGGTTTACAGTGTTATAAAGAGATGTTGAGATCTAGGATTGGTAACTCACATTAATGTAAAGGCTCTGTGGCATCATCAAAGGCTACAGAAATGGGAAAATTACTTATTTAATTATAACTCTCTTCTCCTTGAACTGTCTTTAACATTGCAAAATGGAAAGTGACATTTGACTAGGGAGGTGAGGAAGAATGAGGATTTATTCTTTGAAGCTTTTTTTTTTTTTTGGAAAATATATTCAAAGAATTAGGGGCAGAGGCAAACATCCAAAGGCCTTCACAATTTTGACTATTACACATCATTTAAAAAAATCCAAGTTAGCCAATACCTTGTCTTTTTTCATGAAAATATATATATTTATATTTCTCTGTGATTAGTTCCCTATTAAGAAGTTTAGAAATATATATTATCAAGGTCCAGAGACAAAGCAAGACAGTGGAATAGAAGGCTCCACCAATCGTCCCCCAACAAGGACACCAATTTTAAACTATCTACACAAGAAAAACACCTTCATAAGAACTAAAAATCAGATGAGCATTCACAGTACCTGGTTTTAACTTCATATCACTGAAAGAAGCACTGCAGAAGTAGGAAAAATAGTCTTGAATTGCCATGTCTCCCCACTTCCGCAGTGGTAGTGTGGTGCTGAGAGCGTCTCTGGTTGCTGGCAGAAAGACAGCACAGCAATTGTGAAGCATTGAACTCAGTGCTGTCCTGTTAGAGCAGAAAGGAAAACCAGACCAAATTCAGCTGATTCCTGCCCAGGGAGGGAGCATTTAAACCAGCCCTAGGCAGAGGCGTATCACCAATCACAGCAGTTGAAACTTGAGTTCCAGCAAACCTTGCTATCATGGGCTGAAATGCCCTTGGGGCCTTAAAAAACTTGAAAGATAGGCCAGACCACAAGGACTGCAACTTTTATGTGAGTCCTAGTGCTGAACTGGGCCCAGAGACAGTAGACAGGAGTCCCAGTGCTGAACTGGGCCCAGAGACAGTAGACAGGGAGACATGTGACCTACCTACTGAGACACTTGCTGGGGCAGTTAAGGGAGTGCTGCCACCACCTCACCTCTAACCCCAGACTGCATGCACAGCTCACAGCTCTACAAGAGACCTTTTCCTACCATTTGAGGAGAGAAGGAAGAGTGGGGAAGACTTTGTTTTGCCTCTTGGATACCAGCCAGCCTTAGGACACTGGTCAGAGTTGCCAGGCCCTTTTTCCAGGCTCTAGCTCCTGGATGACATTTCTAGACTTATCCTGGGCCAGAAGGGAACCTGCTACCTTGAAGGGAAGGACCCAGTCCTAGAAGGATTTGTCATCTGCTAACTGAAGGGCCCTTGGGCCCTGAATAATCAGCAGCAATACCCAGAAACTATGTTGAGGGCCTTGGGTGACCCTCTGAGATTTGCTGGCTTCAGGTGAGACTGTGCATATATATTTTCAGCTATGGTGGCTATGGAGTGAAATTCCTTCTGCTTGAGAAAAGCACAGGTAAAAGTAAAGGGAACTTTGTCTTGCACCTTAGGTACCGGCACAGCCATAGGGGGTGGTGCACCAAGCAGGCTCTTGGGGTGCCCAATTCCAAAACTTGGTTCTTAGATGGCATTTCTGGACATTCCATGGGCCAGAGAGGAGCCTATTTCCCTGAAGGGTGAGTTCCAGGCCAGGCAGCATTCATGATAGGCTGACTCAAGAGCCCTCGGACCTTAAGGGAACATTGGTAGTAGTCTGGCAGTACTCCCCAGGGACCTGTGGTGGCAGTGGCCATGGGGTGAGGCTCCTCTGCCTTTGGAAAGGGGACGGAAGAGTGGGAAGGACTGTGTCTTGTGGTTTGGGTGCCAGCTCAGCTACAGTACAATAGAACGCCAGGTAGACTTCCAAAGTTTTTGACTCTATGTGAGAAACAAACTCACCCATCCAAACCAAAGAATGGACTCACAGACCAGAGAACAGCAAAAGTAAGACTTTCAATGATGGTCTTCCAATATCAGGTGTCTTAAAGCATTCAAAAAATTAAAATAACATCAACCATCTTCTCTGACCACAGTGGAATAAAACTAGAAATTAATAACATGAGGAATTTTAGAAACTGTGCAAACACATGGAAATTAAACAATATGCTCCTGAATGACCAGTGGGTCAATGAAAAAATCAAGAAAGAAATTTTAAAAATTCTTGAAACAAATGATAATGGAAACATAACATACCAAAACCTATGGGATACAATGAAAGTAGTAGTAAGAGAGCAGTTTATAGCTATAAAAGCCTACATCAAAAAAGAGGGAAAACTTCAAATAATCTAATGTTAAGCACTAGAAAAGCAAGAACCTAAACTGAACCCAAAATTAGTAGAAGAAAAGAAATAATAAAGATCAGAGCAGGAATAAGTTAATTTGAAATGAAGAAAACAATACAAAAGATCAATAAAATGAAAGGTCAGTTTTTTGAAAAGATAAACAAAATTGGCAAACCTTTAGCCAGACTAGCTAAGAAAAAAACAGGGATTAAAAATAAATAAAATCAGAGATGAAAGAGGAGACATTACAACTGACACTGCAGAAACCAAAAGGATCATTAGTGGATAGTAAGAGTAACTGTAGGCCAATAAATTGGAAAACCTAGAAGAAATGGATAAATTCCTAAACATATATAACATTCCAAGATTGAGCCAAGGGGAAATCTAAAACCCAAACAGATCAATAACAAGTAATAAGATTGAAGCCATAATAAAAAGTCTCCCAGTAAAGAAAAGCCCAGGACCCGATGGTTTTACTAATGAATTCTACCAAACATTTCAAGAACTAATACCAGTCCTCCTCAAACTATTCCAAAAAATAGAGGAGGAGGAACTACTTCCAAACTCACTCTATGAGGACCATACTTTGTCCCGACCCGCAGGACAGTCGAACGGGCCCTGGAAGGGGTAGTGGGAATGGAGGAGACAAGAAAACACGAGAAATGGAGACAAGACAAATAGCCTGATCAAGTCTCGTTTATTGAATGCAGGGTCATGCCTTATATAGGCTGGCAGAGGAAGAGGTTGGGCCAGGGCGGTGACGGAGGGCCGGGTCTTCTCAAATTACAATCGCGCATGCGCCCTGGGTTTGTACTTTTCCCGGGCGCGGGATCGCGCCTGCGCCCTAGGCGGCATATCTTCCTGGGCGGGAAAATGTTTGCGCGCGCGCGGGAAAGGTTGGCGCGCGCGGGAACAGTTTAGGCGCGCCCGGGAAAAACTTAGGCACGCGCGGGAAAAGCTTTGGGCGCGCGCGGGAACAGTTTTGGGCGCGCGCGGGAACAGTTTAGGCGCGCGCGGGAAGGGTTTATAATAAAGAACCCAGAAATGTGCCATCTTGTCTCCGCTTTGCGGAGATCAAGCAACAGAGGTCGGCTAATTCTGGGCCTCATGGCTCCGGACAATACTTGCCTGATACCCAAACCAGAGAAAGATACTCAAAAAAGAAAACTATAGGCCAATATCTCTGATGATTATTAATACAAAAATCCTCAACAAAATACTAGCAAAACAAATTCAACAATACATTAAAAAATCATTCATCATGACCAAGTGGGATTTATCCCAGGGATGTAAGGATGGTTCAATATATGTAAATCAATCAATGTGATACGTCACATCAACAGAATGAAGGACAGAAATTATTAGATCATTTCAATTGACGCTGAAAAAGCATTTGATAAAATTCAACATCCCTTCATGATAAAAACCCTCAAAAATTGGGTATAGAAGGAACATATCTCAAGTTATAAAAGCCATATATGACAGACTCACAGTTAGTATCACAGTAAATGAGGAAAAATGAGAAGCCTTTCCTCGAAGATCTGGAACACAACAAGAATGCCCACTTTCTCCACTGTTACTTGACATAGTACTGGAAGTGCTAGCCAGAGTAATTGGACAAGAGAAAGAAATAAAGTGCATCCAAATTGGAATAAAAGAAGTCAAATTATCCTTGTTTGCAGATAATATGATCTTATATTTGGAAAAATCTAAAGATTCCACACACAAAAAAACCTGTTAGAACACATAAACAAATTCAGTAAAGTCTCAGGACACAAAATCAACATACAAAAATCAGTAGCATTTCCATATGCCAACAATAAACAATCTGAAAAAGAAATCAAGAAATTAATCCCATCTACAATAGCCACAAATAAAATTAAATACCTAGGAAATAACTTAACCAAAGAAGTGAAAGACCTCTATAATGAAAACTATAAAACACTGATTAAAGAAATTGAAATGGACAGCAAGAAATTGGAAGATATTGCATGTTCATGAATTGGAAGAATCATTATTGTTAAAATGTCCATACTACCCAAAGCAATGTACAGATTTGATGCAATCTCTATTAAAATACCAATGATATTCTTTACAGAAATAGATAAAACAATCCTAAAGTGTATATAGAATAACAAGAGGCCCAGAATAGCCAAGGCTATACTAAGCAAAAGAATAAAACTGGAAGAATCATATTACCTGACTTCAAATTATATTACAGAGCTATAGTAACCAAAACAGTATGGCACTGGCATAAAAACACACACATAGACCAATGGAACAGAATACAGAACCCAGAAACAAATACACAAACCTACAGTGAACTCATTTTCAACAAAGGTGCCAAGAACATACACTGGGGAAAAGATAGTCTCTTCAATAAATGGTGCTGGGAAAATTGGATATCCATATGCAGAAGAATGAAACTAGACCCCTATCTCTCACCATATACAAAAATAAAACCAAAATGGATTAAATACTTAAATCTAAGGCCTCAGATCATAAAACTACTACAAGAAAACTTTGGGGGGAAATCTCCAGGACATCAGTCTGAGCAAAAATGTACTGAGTAATACCCCACAAGCACAGGCAACCAAAAGAAAACTGGACAAATGGGATCACATCAAGTTAAAAAGCTTCTGCACAGCAAAGGATACAATCAACAAAGTGATGAGACAACTCACAGAATGGGAGAAAATATTTGCAAAACACCCATATGACAAGGGATTAATAACCAGAATATGCAAAGACCTCAAACAATTCTATAGGAAAAAACCTAATCATCTGATAAAAAAAATGGGCAAAAGATCTGAACAGATATTTCTCAAAAGAAAACATACACAAATAGCAAACAGCAAAAAGAAAACATACACAAATGAGAAGGTCCTCCACATCACTAATCATCAGAGAAGTGCAAATCAAAATTACAACAAGATATCATCTCACTCCAGTTAAAATGACTTGTATCCAAAAGACAGGCATCCAAGGATGTGGAGAAAAGGGAACCCTCATACACTGTTGGTGGGAATGTAAGTTAGTACAATCACTATGGAGAACAGTTTGGTGGTTCATCAAAACACTAAAAATGGAGCTACCATATGACCCAGTAATCTCACTATATGCAAAAGAAAGGAAATCAGTATATCAAAGAGATGATATCTGCACTCTCTTGTCGATTGTGGCATTATTCACAAGAGCCAAGATTTGGAAGCACCCTAAATGTCCATCAACAGATGAATGGATAAAGAATATGTGGTTCACCCATTAAAAAATGGGCAAAGGACATGAACAGGCACTTCTCAAAAGAAGACATAAAAGCAGCCAACAAGCATATGAAAAAAATGCTCAGCATCACTAGTCATTAGAGAAATGTAAATGAAAACCACAACGAGATACTATCCCACACCAGTCAGAATGGCTATTATTAAAAAGTCAAAAAATAACAGATGCTGGCAAGGTTGTAGAGAAAAAGGAACACTTATACACTGCCGGTGGGAATGTAGATTAGTTCAGCAGTGTGAAAAGCAGTTGACAATTTCTGAAAGAACTTAAAACAGAACTACCATTTGACCCAGCAATTGCATGATTGGGTATATACCCAAAGGAATATAAATTGTTCTACCATAAAGACACATGCACACATATGTCCATCGCAGCACTATTCAAAATAACAAAGACATGGAATCAGCCTAAATGCCCATCAATGGTAGACTGGATGAAAAAAAAAAAGTGTGGCACGTATACACCATGGAATACTATGCAGCCATAAGGAAGAATAAAATTGTGTCCTTTGCAGCAACAAAGATGTAGTTGGAGGCTATTATCCTAAGCGAATTAATGCAAGAAAAGAAAACCAAATACCACATGTTCTCACTTATAAGTGGGAGCAAAACACTGAGTACACACAGACACAAAGAAGAGAACAATGGACACCAGGGCCTACTCGAGGGTGGAGGGTGAGAGGAGGAGGAGGATCAAAAAACTAACCACTGGGTACTGTGCTTATTACCTGAGTCATGAAAGAATCTGTACATCAAACCCATGAGACACATAATTTACCTATGTAACAAACCTGCACATGTACCCACCTGAACCTAAAGTAAAAGTTAGAACGTAAAAAAAAGAAAAGAAAATTAATTTTTTTTTTTTTTTTGAGACAGAGTCTTGCTCTGTCACCCAGGCTGGGGTGAAGTGGTGTGATCTCGGCTCACTGCAACCTCCGCCTCCTGAGTTCAACTGATTCTCCTGCCTCAGCCTCCCAAGCAGCCGGGACTACAGGCATGTGCCATCACACTCGACTAATTTTTGTATTTTTAGTAGAGACCAGGTTTCATCATGTTGGCCAGGCTGGTCTTAAACTCCTGACCTCAAGTGATCTGCCCACCTCGGCCTCCCAAAGTGCTGGGATTACAGGCATGAGCCACCACACCAGCCAAGAAAGTTAAATTTAAAATTTTTCACTTAAGACAAAAAGAGAAAGGCAATGTGGTTCATATACACAATTGTCTACTATTCAGTCATAAAAAGGAATGAGATCCTGTCATTTGCAACAACATGTATGAACGGGTTTTCATTATGTTAAGTGAAGTAAACCAGCCACAAAAAAACAAACTTCACATGTTTTCATTATTTGTGTACGCTAAAAATTAATAGAATTTAACTTACGGAGATATAGAGTAGAATAATGGTTACCAGAAACCACAAATGTTAGTGTGGAAGGGTGAGGAAGGGGTATGGCTAATGAATACAAAAATAAAGCTAGATAGAATGAATAAGATCTAGGATTTAATAGTATAACAGAGTGACTACAGTCAACAATAATTTAGTATACATTTTAAAATAACTAAAAGATGACCGGGCATGGTGGCTCATGCCTGTAATCCCAGCACTTTGGGAGGCCTAGGTGAGTGGATCACTTGAGGTCAGGAATTCGAGACCAGCCTGGCCAACATAGTGAAACCCTGTCTCTACTAAAAACATAAAAATTAGCCAGGTGTGGTAGCATGAGCCTGTAATCCCAGCTACTTGGGAGGTTGAGGCAGAAGAATCATTTGAACCCTAGAGGCAGAGGTTGCAGTGAGCCGAAATCACACCGTTGCACTCCAGCCTAGGTGGCAGAGCTGGACTCTGTCTCAAAAATAAATAAATAAATAAAAGAGTATAAATGAATAATTTGTAACACAAAGAAAGGATAAATGCTTGAGGGCAACGGATACCCCATTTACCCTGATGTAATTATTATGCATTGTATAACTGTATCAAAGATATCAATATCTCATGTACTCCATAAATATATACACCTGCTATTAACCCACAAAAATTAAAAATTAACAAAATAGCCATTCTGACTGATGTGAGATGGTATCTCATTGTGGTTTTGATTTGCATTTCTCTAACAGGATCAATTATACCCAACCTGAGCATCATACAATATACCAATATAGCAAACCTGCATATGTGCCCCCGAACCTAAAATAAAAGTTCAAATTTTTAAAAAGTTTCAAAAATAAAAAATAAGACTAAACAAAAGTCAATGTAGCAATGATTTTCACTTGATTTGAGAACTCAGACACATCATTCCAGGTTTGCTTCTGTATGCATAATGACTTTGGCAGGTTTTTCTTTGGCTTAAGCAGTATTCCTTCATGTGTAAAATGCATTGAAAAATGAAATATCTTTTACCTTTCATATTTAGTGGTGGTGATGATCATTCCCCAGATCCAAGTGCCAAAGTAACAGAAGACCGGATTGACTTATTTTTCTTCATTTAAATTAGATAGTACTTAAAGGGAGACTTTGTTCATTACATTGATGAATCTCCTGTTGTCAAACCTAAAGTTAATACTGGGTTTTCCAGTAGATTGACCTACTTTAGGGGAGTACTGCATCAGTTAACTAACAGGAACCAATTAGTTTGCTTTGTCTGAGTCACTGCTGAGATTTTATTAATGATTTGAGTGTACAGTATCTGATATGATATGAGTTTACAATTACTGTGCTTCTCTGAGAACTATCTAGAAAATAAGGGTTTATCACATTGGTCGTTTATATGGGGACCGGAGCCAATGCTACTAGGATTTAATCATCTTTTTAAGAGTGTATATTTGCCTTATATAACTAGCTTTGCCCTACTAAAATGTATAGAAAAGCTTTTAAAGCTAAAGATTAAACCTAAATTTATTTGCTTACTTTAAAATCCAGCTAGGATAGATCCTACTTTATTTTTTGTCTCTGTTAGAACTGGCTCATTAAAATATTTACGACTTGAGGTTTTGGTCCTCTACTTGTTGAAACCTCAGGATCAATGTTGCTGTAACACTGAACTAGAAGTAGGAATGTCATGTTGACTGGAAAGGCAGACTTGAAACACAAACCACAGGGCTAGAGGTGACCTGGACTATTTCAAGCCTACAGCCCACTCAAGGAACTAAGAAAACTATCCTCTCCACCCAGAAGTATAAACAACATTCATTAAAAGATGAACCATAGAATAGTGGCAAGTATACCAGAATTCCTGAACACATCATAGTCAGAAGGTCATATATCACTGATGTATCTCCTGCATTGTGGAATTACAGGCTATGACAGTCAGAAAGAAAGGGGTGAGGGATAAAAGACCACACATTGGGTACAGTGTATACTGCTCGGGTGATGGCTGTAACAAAATCTCAGAAATCACCACTCAAGAACTTATTCATGTAACCAAACACCACCTGTTTCCCAAAAACCTGTTGAAATAAAAAATATCATCTAATAAAACCCCTTTATTTTGGAGATGAAGAAACTGAAGTTCAGGGTGAGGAGGTGACTCGTCCAAGGTCATACAGTGAGTCAGAGTATAAGTCAACCTGAATCCAATGTCAGTGTTTTCTCCAACTTTATTGCTTAAACTAGGTCATGCCTAGTTCCTATATCCTTTGGTAATATTGCGCCTGCACAATCCATTCAACAAATATTCCCTGAGCACTTTCTTTGTGCTGAACACTGTTCTAAGTGCTAGGGATACAGTGGTGAATAAGACAGATAAAGTTCTTGCCTTCCACGAGTTTTACATTCTAATGTGTGGTGGAGGGGTGGGGGCAGGAGGCCATAAATATATAACTCTAGATAGGAATAAGTACTTCCCATCTCACCTAGGGTAAAAGCCAGAGCCCTTACAATGGCTTGTAAGTCCCTAGATGGTCTGGACACCACTCCCTCTCTATGATCTCTGTGCCCACCTCCTCTTAATCACTACACTCCAGCCACACTGACCTTAAACATGTCAGGCATTCTCCTTTTAGAGTCGTGGCACTTGCTAGGCTGCCTGCAGCATCCTCCCAGAGATCTGCATAGCTCACACCTCACCTCTTTCAGATCTTTGCTCAAATATTATGTAAGTGAAGCCTTCCCTGATTACCCTCTTTAAAACTGCAACCTCACTGCCACCCCAGTGCTCCGTATCTTCCATCCCTGCCTCAATTTTCTCCCTAGCTCTTATACCATTTGATAGACTGTAGATGTTTATTATTTGTTCATTAGCTATCTCCCTTCCCTAGAATGTTAGCTCCATGAGGGCAGGGATTTTTGTCTGTTCACTGTATGCTCACATGCCTAGAAAGTAGGCACATAGGCCAGGCGCGGTGGCTCATGAGCACTTTGAGGGGCCGAGGTGGGTGGATTGCCCGAGCTGAGAAGTTCGAGACCAGCCTGGGCAACACAAGTGAAACCCCGTCTCTACTAAAAAAATTTTTTTTAATTAGCCAGATGTGGCGGCGTGTGCTTGTAGTCCCAGCTACTCGGGAGGCTGAGGCAGGAGAATTGCTAGAACCCAGGAGATGGAGGTTGCAGTGAGCCGAGATCGCACCACTGCACTCCAACCTGGGTGACAGAGCAAAACTCCGTCTCAGAAAAGAAAGGAAGAAAGAAAGAGGAGGAAGGAAGGAAGGAAGAAGGAGGAAGGAAGGAAGGAAGGAAGGAATGAGGGAGGGAGGGAAAAGAAAAGAAAAGAGAGAGAGAGAGAGAGAGAGAAGCTCTCCCAACATGGCGGCCTCAGCAAAAAAGAAGGCGAAGACTATCTCTCCCTAACAGACTTTCTGGCTGAGGATGGGGGTACTGGTGGGGGAAGCACCTATGTTTCCAAAGTAGTCAGCTGGGCTGATGAAACGGATGACCTGGAAGGAGAATTTCAACAATTCGGCACAGTAATGATGACGATGTGTATATGGCGCCTCCAATTAGACCGTTCCATCCTTCCCACTGCTCCACGGGCTGCTCAGGAACCCAATATCGACTGGAGCCGTCTTCCCAAATCGCCACCCTACACTGCTTTTCTAGGGAACCTACCCTATGATGTTACAGAAGAGTCAATTAAGGAATTCTTTAGAGGATTAAATATCAGTGCAGTGCGTTTACCACGTGAACCCAGCAATCCAGAGAGGTTGAAAGGTTTTGGTTATGCTGAATTTGAGGAACTGGATTCCCTGCTCAGTGCCCTGAGTCTCAATGAAGAGTCTCTAGGTAACAGGAAAATTCAAGTGGGCGTTGCTGATCAAGTACAGGATATAGACAGGGATGATGGTTCTTTCGGCCGTAATAGAAATCGGGATTCTGACAAAACTGATACAGACTGGAGGGCTCGTCCTGCTACAGACAGCTTTGATGACTACCCACCTAGAAGAGGTGATGATAGCTTTGGAGACAAGTATCGAGATCGTTACGATTCAGACCGGTATCATGATGGGTATCGGGATGGGTATTGGGATGGCCCATGCCGGGATATGGATCCATATGGTGGCCAGGATCGCAATGATGACTGAGGCAGCAGAGGCAGCAGAGACTATTCCTGGATAGGCAGTGGCAGAAGAGCATTTGGCAGTGGGTATCACAGGGATGATGACTATAGAGGAGGTGGGGACCGCTATGAAGACCGATACGACAGACGGGATGATCGGTCATGGAGCTCCAGAGATGATTACTCTCGGGATGATTATAGGCGTGATGATAGAGGTCCCCCTGCCAAAGACCCAAACTGAATCTAAAGCCTCAGAGTACTCCTAAGGAAGATGATTCCTCTGCTAGTACCTCCCAGTCCAGTCCAGCTGCTTCTATCTTTGGATGGGCAAAGCCCGTTGACACAGCTGCTAGAGAAAGAGAAGTAGAAGAACTGCTACAGAAGGAACAAGAGAAGTTGCAGCGTCAACTGGATGAGCCAAAACTAGAACGATGGCCTCGGGAGAGACACCCAAGCTGGCGAAGTGAAGAAATTCAGGAACGGGAAGAGTCGAGGACAGGAAGTGAGTCATCGCAGACTGGGACCTCCACCACATCTGGCAGAAATGCACGAAGGAGAGAGAGTGAGAAGTCTCTAGAAAATGAAACTCTCAATAAGGAGGAAGATTGTCACTCTCCAACTTCTAAACCTCCCAAACCTGATCAGCCCCTAAAGGTAATGCCAGCCCCTCCACCAAAGGAGAATGCTTGGGTGAAGCGAAGTTCTAACCCTCCTGCTCCATCTCAGAGCTCAGACACAGAGCAGCAGTCCCCTACAAGTGGTGGGGGAAAAGTAGCTCCAGCTCAACCATCTGAGGAAGGACCAGCAAGGAAAGATGAAAATAAAGTAGATGGGATGAATGTCCCAAAAGGCCAAACTGGGAACTCTAGCCGTGGTCCAGGAGATCGAGGGAACAAAGACCACTGGAAGGAGTCAGATAGGAAAGATGGCAAAAAGATCAAGACTGCAGATCTGCACCTGAGCCAAAGAAACCTGAGGAAAATTCAGCTTCCAAGTTCAGTTCTGCAAGCAAGTATGCTGCTCTCTCTGTTGATGGTGAAGATGAAAACGAGGGAGATTATGCCAAATAGACCTCTACATCCTGTGCTTTCTCCTAGTTTCTCTCTACCCTGGAACATTCGAGAGAAAATCAAAACCTCTATCCAGACAAGACAAAATAAAACTCACCATCTCTTGAAGGCCTTTCTTACCTTTTTTTAAAAACAAAAAATGAAATTCTTTTGCATGCTGCTGCAGCCTTTAAAGTACTGAAGTAACTGGGAATCGCCAATACAGCCAGAGAGAAAGGGACTACAGTTTTTTAGAGGAAATGTTGTGCTGCGTTATGTCACCACGCAGTTGCCAGTGTGATTAGTGCCTAGGGGCCTCCATTTAGTAGAAATGATAATGACAGTGATATAGAGTCTGGAACCTGTTTGGGCAGTAGGGGAGGGAGGTAGAAGGAAAAGTGTGAGATTTCTACCTTTTAGTTTTTATCCTATTGTGGCAAATATGAATCTCAAACATTATCTGAATAAATGTTCCACTCTTGGAAAGGTAGATTTAGCCTCAAGTTGTTTTAGTCTCCAGGAGGCTGCCAGCCCCTCCTCTTATTTAATTCTGAGTTTTGGGGGCCAGCCTAGGGGGAATTCTTTTTTTTTTTTTTTTTTACCCCCCAGTGGGGTAGTTGGGAGTGAGACTATATAGGCTAGGACTGCATTGGACCAAAATAAATGGGAAAATCGTGGTTTGAAAAGAAGCTTTTGGGAAGTGATGAATCATTTTGCACCAGGTAATAGGGGAAAATTGTGTGACCTCCAGCAAACACATGAATGGTTATTTCCTGGAGTTGGAAGCACTTGGGGGGTCGTGGTAATTCCCAGTGTTTTCTGTGTCCTAGTTTTACCCTTTCTAAACACTGTCCTTTCTGAAAGTTTGAATATATCCACATTCTGTTGAAACCTTGAAACTAAAAATTTAGACTCTTGTCGTCATCTTAAGTTCTTCGTGCTACTCTTAACCTCCCAAAAAGCAGTCTCTAAGTCACATCGATGATGTTTTGGGCATTTTCTCTATCAGCCATGGAGAGCTGTAAAAGGGAGAATCACTGCTTTTCTCAAGCAAATCGGTTTCTTGATGTCTTTTGGTTCTCACTCCTTGCCTGCTCCTGATGCTTTGACCCCTTTTATAGATCAGAGTGCTCTAGAATAATGGATGGTCTTGGATGGTGGATAAATAGGGACAGGGACAGTTAAATTGGGAGCCTTTCTTACAACCTTGATGAGTTTTCCCCCCCAAGTTTCCTTCTCCACTGAAATGCCACATCAATGCTTGTTGGATTCATGAGGTGGCCAGACCAATGTGTTGTTTTTCTTTATTACTATTTTTTAAAACTTCCCTTGAGAGAATAAATGGTAATGGAGAGAACTATTTAACAAGGTCCTGGTTTCTCTTGCAACACAGTAGCTAAACTTGCCTGCTTTTATGTGCATTTTTGTAGGGATCAGCTTGGTAGACAGTATTAGCAGAGAAATGACACCTTGACCTTGGTGTGCAAACCTGTCTCCCAACAGTCCTAGATTAGGTCCTGTTCAGCCATGCAGGGGTGTTGGTTTATGCGTGCTGCAGCAGTGGGCATAATGAATATAATTTACCCAGTTGACAAAGATGTGTACCAAGTGAATTTAAATAATTGGTGTGGATTGGCTAGTAGCTAAGAAGTGGGCTTTTAAAGAGTGTTGAAAATTGAAAATTGAAAGAAAGAAAAAACCAATGATTGTGGATAATGAAAAGCTAGGTTTTGCCCTCTTCATGTCTACTCTCCTTCCAAATAGTTATATCCAAAACTGTTTTTCCCTCTAACCTACCTTGTCCCCCCTATTAAAACAGAAACAGGGATTAATGTCCAGCTCCTGAATACATGTAAAATTTGTACAAAATATCTTCTATGAAAATGATTTGTAATCTGTAGACTTATTACCTAGGAGATGTCTTGATGTAAAATCCCATCCTTTGGGTTGTGGGTTTTTTGTTTTCTCCAAATAAATCTGATCTTTAAAATTCAAAAAAGAAAAAGAAAGAAGGAAAGAAAGGAAAGAAAGAAAAAGAAAGAAAGAGAGAGAGAAAGAGAGAAAGAAAGAAAGAGAAAGAAAGAAGAAAGAGAAAAGAAAAGAAAGAAGCACATAGTAGGTGCTGGGTAAATATTTGTGGGATCAATAAATGAATATGAAAAAAAGAAGAGTAAACATGATAGAGAGGGACTAGCTGATTCATTTGTTTGGTCCAAGAAGTCCAGAGACATCTGACCCTAATGATAAGAAGGAGGGAGCCACAGGAAGCAGAGGGGACCAAGCACAGGATGCAACAAGTGCAAAGACCCTAGGATGAAAAAAAAGGTCATGCTCAGAGGACAGTGAACAGCACCTGGCAAGAGAGATGGTCAGGGCCAGATCACACAGGGCCTGTTGTAGGCCATGGAAAGGAGTGTGGAGCACTTTCCTGGTCACAGTAGAAAGCCTGTGGAAGATTTTAAGCAAGGAAGTGACATAATCTATCACTTATTAATATTTTTAAAAAATCGCTCTTGGGTGGGTGCGGTGGCTCACACCTGTAATCCCAGCACTTGGGAGGCTGAAGTGGGCAGATCCTGAGGTGGGGAGCTCGAGACCAGCCTGACCAATATTGAGAAACCCCGTTTCTACTAAAAATACAAAAAAACAAAAATTAGCCAGGTGTGGTGATGCATGCCTGTAATCCCAGCTACTCGAGAGGCTGAGGCCGGAGAATCACTTGAACCCAGGAGGCGGAGGTTGCAGTGGGCCGAGATCGTGCTATTGCACTCCAGCCTGGGCAACAAGAGCAAAACTCTGTCTCAGAAAAAAAAAAAAAAAAATCACTCTTGCTCCAAGTGGGAGAATAAACTGAGTAGGGATAGGATTAAAGCAGGGATACCAGTTAGGAGGCTATTACAACAAGCCGACCAGAGAGATGACAGTGGCTTGGACTAGCAGGTAGCAGTGGAGGCAGTACAAATTCAGAATATGTTTTGAAAGTGGAGTCAGCAGAATCTGATGATGGACTGAGTGTTGGAGATGAGGAAGAAATAATAATCAAGGTGATTCCTACAATTTTGACTGGAGTAACTGAGTGGCTGTCTGGTGGTGCCATTTGGTGAAACAGGAAAGACTCTGAGAGGAGCAAAGGTGGAGAAGAGAGTTGCAGACAAGAACTCTGTTTGGGGTCTGTTGAGATTGAGAGGCCCATCAGATATTTAAGTGAAGAGATCACCCAAGTCATTGGCTATTTAAGTCTACATTCAGTGGGGAGGTCAGGGCTGGTGATACAAACTCTTAGTTTCACAGAATAAACCATAAAATTTTAACTTGAATCAGTTTATCTAGGGCTCTTAAATACCTGGAATAATTCTGCGCTCTCTTCCTCAAAACCACTTCCTAGGTATATCCCAATGGGTTGGTATGCATTTAGCCTACACACATTAAAAACTGATATTTGGAATGATGGCCCTAATAAATCCACATGGCCTCAATCATCAGAAAAAAGTCATTTCAAAGATGTGCAGTGTACAAGACTTCCTGAGGTAAGAAAGTACAGTTAGACACTTTAGGCCGGGTGCGGTGGCTCATGCCTGTAATCCCAGCACTTTGGGAGGCCAAGGTGGGCGGATCACAAGGTCAAGAGATCGAGACTATCCCGGACAATATGATGAAACCCCGTCTCTACTAAAAATACAAAAATTATCCAGGCATGGTGGTGCATGCCTGTAATCCCAGCTACTCAGGAGGCTGAGGCAGGAGAAATCGTTTGAACCCGGAGGCGGAGGTTGCAGTGAGCCGAGATTGCGCCACTGCACTCCAGCCTGGCAACAGAGCAAGACCCCGTCTAAAGAAAAAAAAAAAAGAAGAGAAAAGAAAGTACATTCAGACACTTTAGAAAAGCCAGCAACAAATAATAAAATTTAGAGGATATTCTGGTTAACCAATTTCATCAAACAATTCAACTAATGAGATCTTCATATTCCAGGTAACTGAGGTTTTCTGGTTTTTTTTTTCTAGAACTCTTGACCCAAAGAGTAATCTAGAAGGAGTCCTCTCTTCCTTGACCTTTATAATTATACATTTACAAAACGTATATCAAATACATACACATTATTTCATCTGGTCCTCTTGAGAAAATGGTCACATCTCCATTTTACAGCTAAAGAAACAGTGTCCAAGAAGTTGGCAACTCTCAAGTGTTCACCCAGCTCTTAGTAGTGAAGCAAAGTGAAATCCAGGGCTATTTTTACTACTAGCTGTGGATCTTTTTGAAATGTCTCTCACTATCATTTCTATCTCCTCAGTCTGAATTTCAGTCACTGGCATATTGACATTTTTTGGGACTCAGGGTGGTGCCTCAGCGCTCTCCACATTTCACAGGAAGTCACTATTCCCCATGACTGGCACCTTCCCCTCTGTCATTCCTTTACCTGGAAGACTCGTTCTTTAAAAAAAAAAAAAAAAAACTATCTACAACCAGAGCATTGCATGGGTTGTTAGAAACCATCCACAGCCTAATCTCCCATTTTACAAATGAGCAAAGAGGCTCACAGCATATGAATGTTGTGCAAGAATGGGCAGCTGGTTGCAAAGTCTGCCTCTCTTGGCACTCTGGCTGGTGCTCCTTCCACTATGTCACACTTGTAGTGTGATGGATCCCCCCACCAGGTTACTTAAGGGTCTATATCCGCTGCTTGAAACCTGAAGGCTGGCAGTGAGCCAAGTCCACGGTGCCCAACTGAGGAGCAGGTGCCTGAGACCCCAACATCCTGTGGAGTATCTGAGAACCTACCAAGGAAAAGTCTCGTTGCACATACACAGTAGGCAAAGAGCCAGAAAATGAGCTTCAAAGCGCTTAGAGACAGGTGATAGGATGGATCTCTGGAGTTGTCCTGCTGCTGCCCAGGAGCGCCCTGTAGGTAAGTCCTAATAAACTCATCTGCTTGTCAAGCTGGACTTGTCTGAGTCATTCTTCGGTCTCTCAGCTCCTTCTCAGTTTGGGGATCCATTACAGCCCCAAGTTTTTCTCTTAACAACACACCATCTTTCCCAGAGTCTGAGGAAAGAGCCAAGATCTGTGTCCAGCATTCTAGGGATCTCACCTCTTTCAGCTTTTACTGTTTGCTTAATTTCTGATTCTTTAGTAATAAAAGTTTTGAGATCATTTTTGTGCCAATAATATAGACATGTCTCAGAAGTAACTGCTTTCCAATATTGTGCTTGATCACAGAAAGTCTTATAGCTCTAGATCCACAGAATGCAAGCTCCATGAAGGTAAGTCTTTTTCTCTGGCCCCTCATTGCAATGCAGTGGAGTCCTGAAAGAAATGGCCTGGTTGCCAAGCTAAAATAAAGGAAATCGCTTGTGTGGTGTGCTGTGTGGGGCCTCAAGAATCTCTCCCTTGTTCACACCTTCCTGGGGCCAAATCTCTTCCACTGGGGCTGGCTCCTGGGGCCCGAAAACCTCTTCATCAAAGTCTTCACCTTTGAGTTGAGTCATTGTCTTTGTCCAAGTGCAGAGTAAGCCACCATTGCCTCTTAATATCTTAACACAGTCCCCTCCCTGACTAATTAGCTCTGTTCCTGGAGCCTCTGGCAAAAAATCCGAAGAAAGTGTGTCGCATGGCACTCCCAGGCAGACCAGGTGAGGCTTGATGGGGGCAGAGAGGGAACAGATGATTCAGAGAGGAAGGGGCACTGGTGGGGGAAATGAGTGCTGATTCCAACTACTTCCCAATGTCCCTGGGGACTGACCCTTTCTATGGAGCTCTCCAAAAGAGTGGCCAGTCCTAGGTGTGATCCCTAGAAACCCCCTTCCCTAAGCCCTCTTGGGAAGTTTCCCATGAGAGCTGATGCTGAGAGGTGAAGCTGGCTGGGCTTCTGGGTCCGGTGGGGACTTGGAAAACTTTTCTGTCTAGCTAAAGGATTGTAAATGCACCAATCAGTGCTCTGTGTCTAGCTAAAGATTTGTAAACGCACCAATCAGCACTCTGTCAAAACGGACCAATCAGCATTCTGTAAAACGGACCAATCAGCACTCTGTAAAACGGACCAATCAGCTCTCTGTAAAGTGGACCAATCAGCAGGATGTGGGTGGGGGCCAAATAAGGGAATAAAAGCAGGCCACCCGAGTCACACCTGGTAACCTGTTTGCCTCTATTTCTAGGCTGTGGCAGCTGTGCTCGTTTGTTTTTTGCAACAAATGTTGCTGTTGTGCGGTCTTGGGGTGTACGTTGCCTTTAGGAGCTGTAACATTTATCACAAGGGCTGCAGCTTCCTTTCTGAAGTCAGCGAGACCACGAATTCACCAGAGGGAAGAAACTCGGGACACGTCTGAACATCGGAAGGAGCCAACTCCTGACACACCATCTTTGAGAACTGTAACACTTATTGTGAGAGTCCATGGCTTCATTCTTGAAGTCCGCAAGAGTGAGAACCCACCAATTACAGACACAGTGCTACAGATTTTCTTTTGTTTTGTGTCACCTTTGCTTTCTTTTTGGTTCGCATTAAACCCATTGCCAGTATGTGTACATACATGCATTAGCACGCATGCATGTGTGTGTGCACACGCAGCCTGTCAGTTTTCCAGTCATTTCTCATTTCTCAGTATTAAAGTTGATTTGAAAACCTTCAAACTTCACTTACCACAATTTCCAAGTAAGACTGCAAAGAGGAGAGGTGGAGTCTCCAGTGTGGAGGCCACTGAGAGGCTCTTCCATTCGCCAAGCTGATTCCCTGGTATGCCTGGAGTCTGGTAATTTCACTTGCTGTTCCTTTTTTTTTTTTCCCCCATTGTAAAGCTATAGTTAAAAGTATGTTTGTTTCATTAAGATATTCAGCAGTCTTTATGGAGTAGCATAGATGTTTCTGCTGGCATTTCACTCCAGGAAAATAGTATTCTCTTTATTTGAATACATAACGTTCTTAAGTGTCAGACACAGAAAAAGAGGCAGTGGTGTTTCCATTAATGCCAAAGCACTGACCATAGTCTACCAAGCCCTACATGAGCTGCCCACCCACTCCCCTCCCACCATTACGTCTGTGTTGTCACTCTACCGCAGCCACACTGGCCTCCTTAGTGCTTCCCTAATGTGCCAACATGTTCCCACCTCAGGGCCTTTGCAGTTGCTCTTCTGCCAGGAACTCTGTGCCCTCAGATGGCTGTGCAGCTTACTCCCTCCTCTCCTCTGGGCCTCGCTCAAAAGCCACCTTCTCAGTGAGGCATTCCCTGACCACCCCATGTTAAAATAGGCAGACACCCACACACCCCTTATCCCACTGAACTTTTCTTCATAGCACTTAATTCACCCTTCAGTCAGTATTCCTTCATTCAACGGTTGTTTATCAGGAGCCTGCTATGTGCCAGGCACTGGAGATTCAACAGTTATCAAAGCAGACAAAAATTCCTGCCCTCATCCCTTGGTAGATGATACGTATTTCCTTGAATATATATGCTCTTCCTGAAAGCAAGGGCTTTGTCTGTTTTGTTCATAACCACATCCCCAGCACCTAGCGTAGCAACTGACGTTTAGTAGATGCTCAACAAACTTCTGTCAAATGGACTAATGCTTTATCCATCAGTCGAATTCAGTCTCTACGTTAGGAGTTCCCGAATACCCCTCCCTGTGAATCTGCTGTATAGTCATGTTTGGGAACCACTACACAGAGCAAAGCTTCTTTTTTTAATTGTTTATTTATTTATATATAATTTTTGGAGACCAGAGTCTTGCTGTGTTGACCAGGCTAGAGTGCAGTGGCGCGATCTTGGCTCACTGCAAGCTCCGCCTCCTGGGTTTACACCATTCTCCTGCCTCAGCCTCCTGAGTAGCTCGGACTACAGGCCCCTTTAACCACGCCTGGCTAATTTTTCGTATTGTTAGTAGAGACGGGGGGGTTTTACCATGTTAGCCAGGATGGTCTCGATCTCCTGACCTTGTGATCCACCCGCCTTGGCCTCCCAAAGTGCTGGGATTAAACAGAGCAGAGCTTTTTAACCCCAGCTGCACATTGAAACCATCTGGCAAACTTTAAGAACAACTGATGCCTGCCCCCTCCCCCGCACCCTCGCCAGAGATTCGGATTCAATTGGTCTGAGTTGCAGCCTAGGCGATGAGATTTTAAAAGCTCTCCAGGAATGGCGTAAACCCGGGAGGCGGAGCTTGCAGTGAGCTGAGATCCGGCCACTGCACTCCAGCCTGGGCGACAGAGCGAGACTCCGTCTCAACAACAACAACAAAAAAGCTCTCCAGGTGATTTGTATATACAGCCAATGTTGCGAACCACTGATTTAACCTACTCGTGTCAGGGATTTGGTAGCATCTGCTCCTCCAGCTTCTCAACCTAACTGCACATTAGAGGCACCTGGGGAATTTAAAAAATACACCAATACTTCTCCCACACTCAGGGATTCCTGTTCAACTGGTGTGAAGCCCAAGCATGCACATTTTTAAAATTTCTCCCGGTGGTTCTACTGTGCAGCCGGGGTTAAGAACAAGTGCTTTACATTGTCCCTGTCACAGTTTATCCCTTTAAGTACCCTGCTTTGCAACGTCTTAATTCATAAGCTGCCTCAAATCCTCTTGGAAGAACTAGAGTCAAACTCTTGAGATAATACTCTGCTCTCCACACAATCAATACACAACACGCTTCTCTCACCTCGTGTGTATTTAGGCCTTACTTCATTGATTTGCCACTTCCTTTTGAACTGCCACCACCATGGAGTGGCTACCCTGTAACCCTGCCACCCACCCCAGCCTATTTTGTCTCCTTCTGGGACCATGCTGCCTCTGTGTTCCAAGAGGAATAAATTGATAAAGGTCCAGAGGAAAGCCAGAGCTAAGCCTGCCTCAACATCAACTCCGTGCTTCTGCGACCCCACCCGCCACTTTCTTGCTCCAGACCGCACAATTGCTGAGAATTCTTGAAAAGGAGATCGAGGTGGTAAAATAGCCCTTTCCCCCTTCTCCCCGCCAGACCCCTGCTAACATTATCTTCTCTTGGAAAAGGACCCATCATGTTTTATTTTCAAGTCCGAGGAGGGAGAGGCAGACATGGCTGACATTTTTGTGACCCGGGACAACTGAGCCTTTGCTATGATCCTACAAGGGCAGCCAAGGTCCACATCCAAGTCTGGGGCCAATCCTGGGTGGTCATAATTGACCAGAATTATAAGAAGTCAAGCCCAGGAAGAGCAGAGGACAGAGATTACTGGGTACAATGCCACAGTGGTTTCATCCTTTGAGGGTTTCTAGGTATTTCTGTTGTTCACTATCCATCAAAGGGCAGATGCATACGGTGTATTTCACTTTTGTCCGGGCAGTTCATCACCCTCTTTCAATGCAAAAGCATTCTCGCCAATGCATAGTCTTCAAATAACGACATTTCAGGTACAAAGTATATATCATTTTGTAATCCAGCGCTCAGTGATATCATTTTGAATATAAATGTTTGTCTACTCACCCCTCTGGAATGAGGGGCTCCTGCCTTGCACACCCCCATCTGCCACCAGCATGGGGTTGAAATATATGACTTATTGTGCATATAGATTGCAATTTGCAGGTTAGTATGCAGCTTTCTGACTTGCACCTCACAGCAGAGGGGTAGCAGTTACTGGAAGTAACATTTATTAAGTAGCGGCTATGTACTACACATTCTGCCCAGAGTGTGTTTTTCTCACATCTGCCCTGCAGAGCGTCATCTCTGTTTTATTAATGAGAAACCAGAGTCACCAAAGGGAAATAGCCTACCGTACTGTGCTTCCTCCACGAGTCTTATGTCCTATTTTATAGAAGAGAAAATGGAGGGAAATGACCTGCCTGAGGTTGCACAGCCAACAAACGGCTGCGCTGGGGCTCAAACCTCACAGGGCTTGTGACTTTCATCCCGTACAATTTCTTTCCGCCAGCCCGGGGCTACATCCAGTTGCCACTGTGTCCCAGAATTGGGCAGTGTCCAAGGACAGTCTGCAGAGTACAGTGGCAAGTAAAAAATATCCCGTGTAGGTTTCCAACCGCATGCCCAACCAAGTAGTTAAAGCACATTCTTCCGTACCTTTAGTTGAACAGGAACGCCTCCTCCCAACCGCTACATTCTGTCCAATACAGGAACTCACTGCACGGCAGTAGTCAATTCAAATAACTTATTTTTGCTCTGATAAGGCAAAAGCAAACCGTAGAGGATTCAACAGCTTGACACAGATACCCTGATGCTGCTTCCTTTTGGAGGGAGAAATGCACAATGGCCAAACTTGTGCTAAGATGCTCAAAATAGTAAGAAAGTCCACAAAGGAGAACTTACTAAAAATTACAACGATACCTATTTACGAAAACTCACAATAAAAAGAGGACTTCTGGACCAGCACATATCCATTACAGCCTATGATGTATTTTTTTACAAATACAGTTTTATTGGGAATCTAAATCAGTTCACAATGTGAAGTGTCATTCCCTAGCACTTAGCATGCACCATGGCCCATTTACTTTGGCCATAAACACCCCAGGAACATGTCTCCCTTCACAGTGACCAAATGAACCTCGCTATTCTGCCCATCAGCTGATCAAAGCAGCATCAGGGTATCCGTGTTAAGCTGTTGAATCCTCCAGGGTTTGCTTTTGGAAAGAGAAGTGGTCTCACCAAGCTGGCTTTATTTGAACTCTCCTACTTCCCACACACTATGAACACCACACCTACTGCCCAGTTTCTCTTTTCAGCAGTTTTGCTTTGAAAAAAGTATGAATTGGTAGCCAAAAGTTCACTGTACTCCTCAGAATGAGCTTCCTGTGTGCTATGATCCTAGGATACCATCCATCTGCCAATCTTGAGCAACATGCAGAATCTATAGTGACTGACTACAACTTGGAGGCAGAGTCTCAAAGTGTCGTCCGGGACTGTTTGCACCAGGATCACTCAGAGTGCTTATTAATGATGCAGAATCATGGCCCCTCCTTAGACCTGCCTAGTCAGCACCTCCAAGAAATGGAGTCCAGGCATCCACATTTTTAGCAACATCACCAAATTTCAAAACCAAAACTTCATTTTTCTCCTCCTATGAGACCTCCAGGATATGGCCTTGCAGCACACACCTCAATACTGTAACTAAAAGTCTTTGTCTTGCTTTTTCAGACTACCGTCTCTCCCTTCAAGTCCTTGTCTTTATCCCTGCAAATGTTAGCATTTTCCTTATTAATTTCTAGGTCACTCTTACTAGTTTTTAAAACTACCAGCATATTCTAGTACTGCACTATTAATTTGAAAGCTAAACTTTTCCCCTTTGTTTAAGGGTAAATTTGCTCTCTGCTACCTTAGTTTAAGCCCTAGATTCTTGAGGTTCCCAAGGTTATATTGCTGGGGAAGATAAAAACCAGGTAACCACAAGAGGTATAAGAGAATTTAATCTTTTACTGGAAATAAGAAAGTCTGTGTTTTATGCCCCTGTTTCTTTTCATGTGCTATCACATCCTGTCGTGATGCATCAGCAACGTAGATAAATGTTCATTTCTGTCCTTACAGGTACAATAATCATTTTGTTACCATGAACTAGAATATGCTTTAAAGGCCCTATGCACAAAATAAGTGGTGCAGAAAAAATGGGTCCAAATGGAGGCTCTTATTGGCCACACGAGTCCTTTATAGCTCACACAACAAACAGATCTGTTGGGGCCAGTCAACTGAAAGTTTACCCAAAGTGGGTGAGAACTGATGGCGTTTTAAAATGCTCTGCTTGCTGCTTTCACCTGGACATTCTGAAATGAACCTGGCACTTGAATTGAAATTTAGCTTTTCATGTGAAATTAGCTTGTTAAGTTTTTTTCACACAGTTATCTGCTAGGACAAGGGAGGCAGGCTCTGCAAAGTTGGCTCAAGAAGCATCAGGATTCAGGGAGTGCAGAGCTGGTCCTAGTGCCAACTTAGCTACTTTTTACCATATAACCCTTAGATGAGGTGTTTGACCTCACTGACCTCTCCTGCTTCCTCCCCAGAGGCGTGAAAAGGAACAAATAAAGACTCTTTGTGAAAGTGCTTTAAAAACTGTAAGTTATTTGGCTGGGCACGGTGGCTCACGCCTGTAATCCCAGCACTTCGGGAGATCAAGCCGGGTAGATCACTTTAGGTCAGGCGTTCAAGACTAGCCTGGCCAACATGGGGAAACCCTGTCTCTACTAAAAAAAATACAAAAATTAGCTGGCATGGTGGCACAGGCCTGTAGTCCTGTCTACTCAGGTGGTTGAGGCAGGAGAATTGCTTGAACCCAGAAGGCGGAGGTTGCAGTGAGCTATCGTGCCACTGCACTCCGGCCTGGGCGACAGAGAGAGACTTTGTCTCATAAATAAATAAATAAATAAATATTAAAAAACTATAAGTTATTCTAGAAATGCTTCTTTCTGAGTTCTAAACTATCAATCCCCTAGCATGACAGCCTCAATTAGAAAGTCAAATAAATGTCCATACCCCTTTTGGTGCGTTCATAGATGCTAAGCCCAGTACTTTCAAACAGAACTCTGAAATTACAAAAGAAGGTATCATTTTTCTTTGCTCTGTCAAAGGTGTTCTCAAGATTTAATACCAATTTTCCCAAATCTTCCTCAATCCTATCCCCACTCCTGCCATCTCACCAAGACAGAAGCTGAAGTGCTACACCTGACATCAATAAGCATGCTGACCTTCCTCTAAAAATATATGGTTTTTGAAGCATGACATGGTGTCCTACATGCTGATTCTTCTAAATACTGAAAACAAGAGCGAAGTATGGAAGACAGCTAGAGAAAAAGAGAGTTTGATAAATGCTTTTGCTATGCATTCTGGCATGAGAAGAGGAACCCAGGCAGTGTGGGATTTAAGCTCTTCTCTTGAGGTCCCTGTAGCCTTCTTAGGAAGATAAGACTAACTGGCAAGCAAAATTGTGACACCAATAAGACAGTGCACAGTTCACAATAGGGTTTGAGCTCCCTATGAGAATCTAATGCCGCAGCTGATCTCACAGGAGGCAGAGCTCAGGCGGTAATGCTTGCTTGCCCCGCTGCTCATGTCCTGCTGTGTGGCCCGGTTCCTAACAGGCCACAGACCAGTGGAGTTGGGGACACCTGCTCTAGGGGGTTCCAAGAATGGAGTCATTGCTGTGAGCTGGAGTGGTCAGGAGATGTTTCCTGGGAGAACTAGAATTGAGCCAACCTCAAAGGACAAGTAGGGTTTAGAGGGGCATAGAAGGATCCAGAGAGGTTTTCACAATGGATCACACAGCTACATACAATCCCATCATGTGTAAATGGTCCAATTCAGTGCTGTTTGATGGAATGTTCTGTGATAATGGGATTGGACTATATATGCACAGTTGAGTACAGTCGTCACAAGCAACGTGTGGCTATTGAGTCACTAGTGTGATTAAGGAACTGGATTTTTCATTTTAATTTATTTCAATTTAAATAGCCATATGTGGCTAGGGACTCCCTCATTGGACAGTGCAGGTCTAGTTAGTACATGGCCTCGTGAGTACAAGCCAATTCAGGTGAGCTTTAGGGGTTCCCTAATAGTTCATTTCCAAGATATATCCCTGAACATCTAGGGCAGTGCAAAGATATGACTTTTCTCAGAGGGGCTTTCCAGCCTCCAGGAATCCTCTTGACCCCTTCGAGACACCTGAACCACTGATATGGCTAGTGGAGAGCTCATGCTTTTCGGTCATACCTGTTGCCCTGCACTTGGCAAAATCCAATTGATGGAGAAAGGATAGGCCTCAATTAGAACACCAAAGTCAAGTAATCACAAAGAGTAAATCAAAACCTGCACCAGCTGGCTGGGCGTGGTGGCTCACGCCTGTAATCCCAGCACTTTGGGAGGCTGAGGCGGGTGGATCACCTGAGGTCAGGAGTTCAAAACCAGACTGACCAACATGGTCAAATCCCATCTCCACTAAAAATACAAAATTAGCCAGGTGTGGTGGCTCATGCCTGTAATCCCAGCTACTCGGGAGGCTGAGCCAGGGGAATCACTTGAACCCAGGAGGTGGAGGTTGCAGTGAGCAGAGATCGCGCCACTGCACTCCAGCTTAGGCAACAAGAACAAAACTTCGTCTCAAAATAAAAAATAAAAAAAAAGAAAGAAAAAGAAAAAATAAAAAAATAGAATATAGTAAAAATGCACAGACAGCTTCACCTGCCATGAAAGAATATGTAAATTAGGATAAACTAAAGGTATCACAATATACCTTTCCGAGAAGCAAAAAGTAATAAAATGATCAAATCCAGGAATGTCCGGAAAGAATTACACTTGAACTCTACAGTGATGGTGGTTCTAAAACTTTGATCTTTCTGAAAAGCAATCTGACAGCAAGTAAGACAAGGTGAGGTTCTATCTGTACTTTTGGAACTGGTAACTCTACTTTAGAGAATATAGTCCAAGGAAACCTTAAAGGAAAGGGAAAATTTTTAAGGGGGTCAGTATTAAAATGTTCATAGCAGTGCTATTAATTGTAAAGAAAAAGTAAAACAATCCAAGTGGGAGACAGGTGTGGTGTATCAGCAGGAAAGAATACTACATAGCAACAGAAAATCACAAGGATAGTGATAATATGAACACATAGAAATGCATGTATAAGTGAAAACAGCACACAAAGTAAGATGTGCACTCTGATAACAATTACACAGTATAGTTTATCATTTAACAATCATATGGTATACTAATGAAAACCTAATAAACTTAGGTATTTAAGTTATCATGAAAGTTTTTTGCTGTTGTGATTAGCTGCTTGTAAATAAATGCCTTCCCCTCAAAGAAACATTATAATCATCACCAATATCATTTCTTAAACAAATCCTAATCCCAACCTAAGGTGAATGGAATGACATCAAATGCCTCCGGTTCACATGAGGCATGTGAGGCATGAGAAAAAACCCAGAGGAAAACAAGTCATTATACGAAAAAGATACTTGCACATGTATATTTATAGCAGCACAATTTGCAATTGCAAAAATATGGAACCAGCCCAAATGCCCATCAATCAACGAGTGGATAAAGAAACTGTGAGATACATATATGTGTGTGTGTGTGTGTGTGTTTGTGTGTGTATGTATATGATGGAATACTACTCAGCCATAAAAAGGAACGAATTAATGGCATTCGCAGCAGCCTGGATGGAACTGGAGACTATTATTCTAAGTGAAGTAACTCGGGAATGGAAAACCAAACATCCTAAGTTCTCACTTGTAAGTGGGAGCTAAGCTATGAGGATGCAAAGGCGTAAGAATGATACAATGGACTTGGGGGACTCAGGAGAAAGGGTGGGAGGGGGGATGTGGGATAAAAGACTACAAATTGGGTTCAGTGTGTACTGCTCAGGTGATGGATGCACCAAAATCTCACAAATCACGACTAAAGAACTTACTCATGTAACCAAATACCACCTGTTTCCCCAAAATCTATGGAAATAAAATTTTTTTAAAAAAAGAAAACATTCATTCAGGCTTCTTTGAACAGCTTCTTTAAAGAGGCTAGGTCATCTTCAGTCATCCCCAAAGTAATCTTTTAAATTCTAAGCCAACAAAAAGGAACCAAATTTTGACTGATGTTCATTTTGGAGAGCAAATTGTTTTGAGATTAAATATACAATTACAATGGCTATACATCTGTATGACAAGCATATAGCTTAGAGTAACACAATTCACATGTGTCCTATGGTTTTGCCACTTTATAGCACCTGGCACATAGCTTCAGTATTTTGAATGATCCATCTAGGGACCAAGGTATCTTTGATGAGTTACCATTGATCATCCTTCAGTTATAGAATACCAAATGCTTATCACAAATGTAATTGCTCATTATTTCCTGTTGAAAAATATGACCTGCTCTTATCATCTATTTTGTGATGCTGTTTCCAGTAACACTTGCAAAAATCAGGGGCCACTTATTAAGGAAGAAGTCTAGGTTAAATCATTCATAGTGCAAATAGTCACTCCTCAAATTATATCTTCTAAGTTTACATTTTCAGATAAAGGACACCAGGAAACGTTTGACTTTATTCTTTGGTCATAACAGCACCGTGGGGAGCACTTTCCACTTCACTAGAATACCCATTTAGATGATGACCACGTTACTTCTTTCAAAGAGCTTCAAAACATGTTTACAGAAGGAATGGCCTGTACCAGATAAGGATTATTTCCAACTTAGGATCATGAGTCCATAAACTACCAAGACAGGTACTTACTAGGTACATGCCTCAATACGTTAGAGGAAGCAAAAAACAAAAACAAAAACAAACAAACACAAAAAGACAGACTGACAGATTCAGGTGTTAATTAGGCCACATCAAAAAAATATTGATATGCTAAGAACTAAAAAGCATTCTTCATGAGCACTTCAATCGATGTGGCTATTTAGGTTTGAGGTCACTAGCAATTTGTCCACTAATGAATTCCAACTGTGCTCTGTGAAGTCAACTCGTGAAAGGAACAAGTCAACATTCACTGTTCCCAAAGTTTAACTAAAGTCAATGACTAGTGAGTTGTTTCAGGCTGGGCCTAGTGCAAGATGTATCTGTGCCCCTCAGACCTCTGACTGCAGGGAGCGTAGCTGACCTCTGAGCTCTGAAATTCAACACTACTGTAACTGAAATCCAACGTGGCTGAAACCCACCATCCATCACTGCATTTTCACCAAAACCAAACTTTCTACAGGCATCTGTCGGTGTGGCAGAGACACTAAGGCAGGCCATTTCTACGAAGCAAAGGACTCCCCTAACACGTGACTTTGGGTCAGGGATACTGTCAAGGAAGAGCTCCCACCTCATAGAGAATGACCAGGAGAAAACCTGCCATTTCTTCATCATAGGTGTAGAACGTAGACAGTGAAATTTATGGGTTCAAACAAAACAGTTTATTACAACACAGCAAGCAACATGAGCATCAGTGTGTTTTTTCCAGTTCGCCTGCCCCCAAGTGCCACAGGACGACGCAACAGGCTCAGATGGACGCTACACATACAGGCAGTTGAATCGCAACTGAGGAACCTAGGATCAAGGGGCTCAGGACTTTTTGGGTAATGAGCAAAGTAGCCAATGCCCCACCCCTGGGAAGTGAGCAGTTAAATAGTAGTCACACTGTGGTCACCTTGCCCTACTTGGTTGCCTATGTGACTGTTTTGCTGAAAGATTTACCTTCATCATAAGTTTGAGGATTCATAAGCAAAAGAAACCACAATATTACACTCAAATGCAGTTCAGAGAAAAGTTTAATGACCAACATAACAAAAGAGTATAATAGTTAACTTAGCAAAAGCTAAAGTAGGAGAAAAGGGAAAAGGAAAATATGTTTTGTTTTTTGGTTTTTGGTTTTTTTTTCAACAAACTGGGGCGAATACCTACACCCAGATCAAGCAGTGCTGGGAAGTCCTGGATACAGCCATCTGGAGTCCCAGTTGGAAAAGGTCTCCGGCAGTGTGTCCACTCCATGAGTGAGACTTCAGAGAGCAATTGGAGAGTCTCAGCTATATTACCAGAGCGAACCACAAGGTCTGAAGGACAGCCACGGGGGCTTTACCTTCAGGAAGTTCTAGAGATGGATAATGGAACATGGTGTCCCTAGGAGCAACAGTCAACAAGGGTGTTGCTCACTATCTACAAACTGAAGAGGATTGGAGGAGCAGGAGGCTACGGGAGCTTCCCCCAGTAAAAAGTCCTACTTCCTTGCTTAGCTGCCATACTTCAGCCGGTTTTCAGGTCTGGAAAGAGGTGGCTGGATCCCTGGGAAGGACAATGGTGAGTATGCAATGATTCACCCAGTACTTCCCCAAAGGGACCTACAGCCACTTACTTGGGGATATGTACACTGGGCAAAGAATACTCAAACATTCGGCGGAACACTGGACCCAAGATCTAAGTTGACTGATACCTAGAGACAGGAAGCATCATCACGGCCCTGGTTAGACTGGGGGCTTACGGAGGCCAAGTGATAACTGAAGTGCTGGCCAAAACAGGATTCACAGTGGGCCTGCTGCTGACCCAGTCAGTGGTCATTTCCTAGCCCTAAGTGTGTAATTGGAATTGACCTGGCAGTGGGAGTAATGCCCCCATGGCTCCTTGGTCTGTTGGAGTGAGAGCTGTCATAGTGAAGGCCATGTCATAGTGAAGACCTCTGAAGCTCCTCCCCCGAAACCCCTCCACAGACAGGATAGTAAACTGTGATGGTTAGTGTTGTGTGTCAGCTCGGCTTAGGCTACAGTACCCAGTTGCTTGATCAAACACTACTCGGTGTTGCTGTGAAGGTACAGTAATCCCCCCCAATCTGTGGTTTCAATTACCTGTGGTTAACCATTGTCAGAAAATATTACATACGTGAGATATTTTGACAGACACTGCATTCGCATAACTTTTATTACAGTATATCGTTATAACTGTTGTATTACTGTTGTTGTTAATCTTATTGTACCTAATTTATAATTTAAACTTTATCATAAGTATGTATGGATAGAAAAAACATAGTATATTTAGGGTTCAGCATTAGCCAGTTTCAGGCATCCACTGGGGGTCTTGGAATGTATCCCGTTGATAAGGGGGGAGTAGTGGATTGTGTAGATGTGGTTAACATCTATGATCAGTTAAGTAATGATTACCCTCGATAATGTGGGTGGGTCTCAACCAATCAATTGAAAGCCTTAAGAGGAAAACAGATTTCCCTGAAGAAATCCCACCGGTGTCAGCTCTTGTTTCATGAATTGTAGGCCTGCCTAACCAGCCCCCATAATTGTGTGATCCAATTCCTTGCCACATATAAAAACAAGCCAATGAAATGACTTAACCCAGTTCATGGGCCTTTGTCACTGGCTACCACAGCACTGGCATAATGGGTGCATAAGCACAGCAGCCACGATGGCCGAGATGGAGGCCAAGAGGCAATAGCATGAACAGCTTACAACGACTGATGTAGCAGGGCTCCTGACAGGTGACTCTGGCTCAACTCACTTTGGTCTAGCTGAAATCGTCTTAGAACTGCACAATACTTTTCCTACCTACCCTTCCTTCCTATTTCTTCTCCAGGTTAGATCTATATCATAGTCTGACAGCTTTCCCAGACTCCTCGACCCTCCCCCATGACATCCCCCACAAACTCTCCCAAACTCTCCTGCATGTCTAACCAAGGGTCCAAATTAACACACAGGGAAGTCCAACTTAGTGCACTCACTATTTTTTTTTTTTTTTGAGACGGAGTCTTGCTCTGTCACCCGGGCTGGAGTGCAGTGGCCGGATCTCAGCTCACTGCAAGCTCCGCCTCCCGGGTTCTATTAAAGCTCTGGTCTTTCATTTTGCAGGGTCAGAAATCTGACCTTTAATAATTTACCAGGGAGTATTTATTAAAGGTCCTGTGACCTAGTACCTACCAAACTTGTTAAAAGACTGATAAAGGAGAAAGCTAAAAGTCAAAATAAGAAGGAAGTGCCAGGCAGACCAGACAGACAGACAATGAAGCTGACAAAGGGTTCCCATACCAGCAACATTGGCTACTTGAAAAAAGGACAAAAGCTAAAAGGTAGCCTGGTATGTCTGGAACACAAAAAGGAAGCTGACTAGCCAAAAATTAGAAACAACCCACATGTCCACCCACTGAGGAGTGCATAAACAAAATGTGCTCTATCAATACAATGGGATATGATACAGCCATAAAAAGGAATGAAGTACTGATACATGTTACAATGTGGAGGACCTCAAAAACACTACGTTAAACCAGGTGCGGTGGCACACGCCTGTAATCCCAGAACTTTGGGAGGCCAAGGCAGGCGATCACTTGAGGTCAGGACCTCAAGACCAGCCTGGCCAACATGGTGAAACCCCATCTCTACTAAAATACAAAAATAAGCCAGGTGTGGTGGTGCACGCCTGTAATCCCAGCTACTTGGGAGGTTGAGGCGGGAGAATGGCTTGAACCCGGGAGGCAAAGGTTGTAGTGAGCCGAGATTGCACCAATGCACTCTAGTCTGGGCGACAGAGTGAGACTCCATCTTGAATTAAAAAAAAAAAAAAAAAAAAAAACTACTACACTAAGTGAAAGAAGCCAGACACAGAAGGCCACAATTGTATAATTCCATTTTTATGAAAGATCCAGAATAGGCAAACTCATAAACAGGAAGTCGATTGGTGGTTGCTAGTGACAGGGAGGAGGGAAGAAATGCAGAGTTCTTGTTTAATGGGTACAGGGTTTCATTTTGGGATGATAAAAAATGTTTTGGAACTAGTCAGAGGCAATGGTTACACAACACTGGATATTCAGTACCAAACACCACTGAATTGTTCCCTTTAAAATCGTTAACTTTATGTTATGTGAATTTCACCTCAATACAAATAAATAATCAATACATTGCAAGGAAAAAATGTGGAAAGAGGCATATCAAACAAAAAAGCTGTAATGAAAAAGAAAAGACATTAAAAATTTCTGTAAACAGGAGGGTTTGGGCATGGAGCTGGCTGATTTTAAAAATCCTATCCCATTCGTTCACATCAAGCTGTCCAAACCTAGTAACTGGAAATGTCCCAAGATGCTGGGCTGTAAACATCTAACACGAAGACTAGAATTCTAGAATTATCTGGTATTTTCCCTTTCCTAAAAATTCCATCTTCAACTGAGGTCTATGGGTTCAAGAGCCATATTTATGAACCAAAATTCAGGATACATACTCTGGTCCAGGGACAATGGATGGTGCGAAGAATATCCAGGATATCTAGCTGTTGAAACTGCAGCCCTCCCAATGACTCTAATACTCAAGGGATTAAAAGAATCCAGCCCCAGAAGTTTTAGATACAAAAATAGTAACAACCCAACTGAATTTGACTGCATTTAAAAAACATAATTATTTCCAAATCTATTGAGCAGCTGAACAGTCTTCAGTGACGCCTACGGTCACTGGGATTCGAAGATTCCCGCTCCCGGGAGTGCCGGGCCCTTTTATGCCTATGGGATTTATCTCGGCTCCTACTTCTACTTCTACGACTACGCCCTTCGGAACGCCCATTGTACCAGCTAGAATGTGTGTCTGAGCTCCGCCCTCTGTCCCTAATCCTGGTCTTTTCTTCTCTTGCCTCCCTCCTGCTTGAGGACTTGTGCTCGTGCTTGGGTTTCTCCTTCTTCAGCTCCCTCTCTAGGTCCTCTGCTCCACCAGAGTAGGCAGTCCTGGATTTGGGGAGCTTCTGCCCCTCCCTGGGCTCTGACTTCTGAGCTCTCTCTGAGTTCTTGCTGCTGTGCTTCTTAGGGCCAGGGTCATCCTTTTCCTTTACTGTCTTGCATCTGGGTGATGAAGAGGATGGTTGCTCTGCCTGTACCTCTCGGTCGGCTTTCTCTTTTTCTTTCTTTTTTTTCTTTTTTCCTTTTTGTCTGGAGGATAAAGGAAAGAAGCAGTAAATAAGAAAAGGTAAAAAAAAAAAAGAACTCCTTAAAAAAAACAAAAGCGCTTTTCTTTGCTGAATACGTTACATCAAACACAGGTACTATAGTTCAAAAACATTTACGGCCGGGCGCAGGGGCTCACGCCTGTAATCCCAGCACTTTGGGAGGCCGAGACGGGTGGATCACGAGGTCAGGAGATCGAGACCATCCTGGCTAACACGGTGAAACCCCGTCTCTACTAAAAAAAAAATACAAAAAAATTAGCCAAGTGTGGTGGCGGGTGCCTCTAGTCCCAGCTGCTCAGGAGGCTGAGGCAGGAGAATGGCGTGAACCCGGGAGGTGGAACTTGCAGTGAGCCGAGATCGCGCCACTGCACTCCAGTCTGGGTGACACAGCAAGACTCTGTCTCAAAAAAAAAAAACAAAAAAATTCACATGATAGGAGGTGGGGAATGTGCATAAAGAGAACAACCTTGGCAGCAGCATGAAGGGGCCACTGTCTAGGCCTTTAAGGAGAGTGCCTCAAGAAGCCAACTTGGATGTCTGTCACCCTTGAAATGTCAAGTTGCTGTACAAGGTAATTCCCATCCTGAGTTACCTCTTCAAAGACCTTATCTCCAAATGCAGTCACATTCTGAGGCACTGGGGGTTAGGATTTCACCATATTAACTTGAGGAGAGAGACAATTCTGCCCATAGCACCAGCCTTCCACTGATACTCCCCACTTTCCCAATTAAACTATGCTTCCCCATACCTTCCCCTTTCACACTTGAGTTGATGATCAACTATCAATGAATGCAAGGAAGAGCAGACATTAAGGCCATCCAGAATCTTCTCTTAGGTCTTAATGCTTTACCTTTTTTGTGCTTTTTTGTTGGTTTTTCATCTTCAGAGCTCTCAGACAAACTTGGTGAGGGGGTACGAGCCCCACAGCCCTTCTCCTGGAGCTGTCTGGTCACATCATCCATTTCTTCCGAATCCTTAGGAGCCCGATAGTTAGACACATGATCCACTCGGATAGTTCTTCCTTTGATCTAAGCAAGACAGGCAATGCTTCAGTGAAGACGGCCCTCATACCAAACTGCCAACTATTTGAACACAAGCTACAGAGAACCATGATTTGAACTACATCCTTTACCTTCTTGCTAAATTCTGTCACTAAAGCAGACCTGTCCAACTGGTGTGTCATAGCATGTACACCTAAATATTAATTTATATTAATATTTAGTTAATATGTTATGATTATAAAATATATAGTGCAGCCTCTCAGTGCAGCCAGGTGAGGCCTGGGGCAATTGTACCAGCAGCCTCATCACTTTACTCCAAGGCACTATACAAATATCTTCATGTTCTGTATGTGCCATAAAATGAAAAAGACTAGGAAATACTACCTCAAAGCACAAGCATCAGGGAAGACTGAGATTTAGATGCATAATGAATTACCCTTGATCTGTAACCTAAGTTTACAGTGAAACATACCCTAGGAAGGTCTGGCAACTAGAAGGAATTCTTGAAATCTAGCTTAATGCTACAACTGCTTTCTCGAACCAGCAATTAGGAGGCAAAGTCAGACCAACAGTTTGGAGGGAGAAAGGAATCGAGAAAAAGGCACTTGCTTTTTTCTTAAGCCCTCACACCTTGCTCTAGCCCCACCATACTGGAACAATAAGCTCACACTGATTCTTGCATTACAAATCACAACTCTCCAGGTGAACAACAACAAAAAATTAACCCCTCTGGCCGGGCGCAGTGGCTCACACCTGTAATCCCAGCACTTTGGGAGGTCCAGACGGGTGGATCACTTGAGGTCAGGAGTACGAGACCAGCCTGGCCAATATGGCAAAAATTTCCCGGGTGTGGTGGTGCACACCTATAATCCCAGCTACTCAGGAGGCTGAGACAGGAGAATCACTGGAACCCAGGTGACAGAGGTTGCAGTGATCCAAGGCCACGCCACTGCACTCCAACCAGGACAACAGAGTGAGACCCTGTCCCCCTCCCCCTGCCCCCCCAAAACTTAACACCTCACTTAAAATAAAAACATTCTATTTTTAGGCAGATACAGACTTACTCTCTAGGCAAAGCCATTCAAAATTTAAAGTTTGGCTTTTATTGTTCCAATACAAGAGCAAATTTTTATTTTTACCTCGAAGCCTGAGCGGCTTCTGTTATATCCTCTTCTCCATTTTGAAACACTTTGGAAAACCTTCCTTTTACAGTGACACCCTCTGACTGCTGGCTTCCTTAAACATCAAGCCTAGAACCTTGTTCCACTCTCTTCTATCATCTCCAGCTATCCCTTACTCGTGAATCAGTGACAAACTCTCCAACTCAAGCCTCCCCACACCAACTCTGTGACACTGTTCATTTCAACTGCAGCTTTTTTCCTAAATGAGTGCAGCAACCACATGGAGCATCAATACGCCTGACTTGCCCTATCTCCTTCTAAGAACTCAGTGCCTCACTTACGACAGTGGAAATGAGAGGGAACTGGGGGGAGAAAATTTCAGGATGAAATTACTTTTGTAGAATCTGTCATCAGATTTTAACTAGAGAATTTCTAGAGCCCAATATGCTAGGTCACTGGAGATATATGACAGGCATACATGGGTATGTCCTAGATTATGAGGCCACGTTGAAGCCCAAAACTCCCAACACAGGACAATATGGAAAAGCAATGTTTGCTAGTCTCTTCATCCTCCAGTGCACCAGAGATGATAGTAGACAGTAAAAAAAGAAAAGTGAAAAACAGAGGCCTGGATGAGAGGCAGGCCTGGTGCCTATGCTCCTGGGGAGATGGTTTGTTAACAGAAGGGGAAAAGAAGCAAGTCCTGCAGAGCCACGAGCCAACAGAATTATTTCCTGGAATCTCTTCTTGACCAGCGTCTCCACATCTCTGCAGCCCCCGCAACACACCAAGCTGACAAGTGCTGCCCTTGTGTCTGTGGGAACCAGGTAGAAAACGAAACCCCTATACATGGGAAAAAAGTCCAACCAATCTGCTTAATAAGCACACTCACCTTGATCCCATTAAAATTGTCGACGGCCAGAATTGTGCTCCTCTGGTCTTCATAGCAGAGGAACAGAACCCTTTGGATTTCCCAGTTTTCTTGTCCCGCACGAGATTAATGTTAACAATCTCGCCATATCTATTTATTTTATAAAAGAGTAAGACATTATTGACTTAAAAGGCAAAAACATGCAGATAAGGTAATAAAACAAAATTCAAACAACATAGTGTGTACAAAAGATACATCTAGAACAGGATGACATAGAAAGGTTGCAAAGAAAAAGTCAGACAAGTATAGGAACACCCAATTAAAAATGGGTGGCAATATCCAGAGCAAAGACTAATTCAAGGCCAAAATAAAAATATCACATGAGACTAAGATTATTTTACACTGAAAAAGGCCTAACTACACAACAAAGGTATACATCAGGAAAACTTTGAGTCAATTAAGAAATCAAAAATTTTAATTAAAAAAGCTATTAGAACTGCAAAGAGAAACTAAGAGAGAAAGTTATGGGAGAATTTAACACATCACTTTGAAGTTTATCACGCATAAAGTGGACAGAAATAAAATAAAATCAGATGAATTAATACACATAATTATACTAACAAATATTAATGTAGGACTATTAGATACATAGATATCTTTGAATCCTACAAGATGACATTTTCAAGAATCCATGAAGCATGTATTAAAATTGACTATGGATTAGGTTCAATGTAAACCTCAATCATTATACCAAAAAAAAACAGAACAGACCATGTTTCCAATTATAATGTTATAAAGCTGGAAATGATATTGTAAATAAAAAACACATTACCTAACTAGAACTTGAAAGCTACTCTCCTAACAACTGCATGAAAGAGAAGATGAAGAAAAAAAAAAAAAAATCAATGGTAGACTATTTAGAAAATAGCAAAAATGAGAAAGATAGATACCAAAACTTATGAAATGTGGCTAACGTCATACTCAGGAAAATTTGTAACATTAAAAGACTTTTATTGTGAAAACAAAGGATGAACATAAAGGAAGAAAGCAAACCTAATGAAAGCAGATGGGAGTTAATATAGATAAAAGCAGAAATTAGGCTAGGCATGGTGGCTCATGCCTGTAATCTCAGCATTTTGGGAGGCCAACGTGGGAGGGCTGTTTGAGGCCAGCAGTTCAAGACCAGCTGGGGCAACAGAACAAGACCCTGTCTCTAAAACAAACAAACAAAAAGGCAGAATTAAATAGAAAAAAAAAAAAAAGGCCAGGCATGGTGGCTCACACCTGTAACACCAGCACTTTGGGAGGCAGGAGGATTGTTTGAGGCCAGTAGTTCGAGACCAGCCTGGGCAACAGAACAAGACCTTGTCTCTTAAAAAAGCAAACAAACAAAAAGGAAGAATTAAATAGAAAAAAAAGACCAGGCACGGTGGCTCATGTGCATAATACCAGCACTTTGGGAGGCCGAGGCCATAGGATCACTTGATGCCAGGAGTTTGAGAGCAGCCTGGACAATACAGCAAGACCCCTGTCTCTACAAAAAAAAAAAATTTGTTTTAAATTAGCCAGACATAGTGTACACCTGTAGTCCCAGCCATTCAGGAGGGTGCATGGGGAGGATCACTTGAGCCCAGGAGTTAGAGGTTGCAGTGAGCTAGGATCATGCCACTGCACTCCAACCTGAGCAAGAGAGTGAGACCCTATCTCAAAAAAAGAAAAAACATTAGGAAAAAAAAAGACTACCTTACTCCTCACAAAAAGATAAATTCCAGATAAGTTAGAGGTTTATAAATTTAAAAATAAAGTCATAAAAATAAAATAGGAATTGATAGATGTTACATGATCACATACACACACTTCAGCCCAAAATCTAGCATCCTACTTAATGAGAAATACTAGAGCCAATTTAACTAAGTTTAGGAACTATTTAATACTAATTGGAGGTATAGGCCAATGCAGTTAGATAAAACAGATACAATAAATGAAAAGAGGAAGTAACACTACCTTTTTGTAGATTACACATGACAGTTGTCCAAGAGCTCAAGGCTACAGTGAGCTATAGTCTTAACACTGCACTCCAGCGTGGGTGTCAGAGCAAGGCCCTGTCTCAGAACAATCAATTAAATTAAAATGCTAACAGCTGGGGGATCTGGGTGAAGGAGATACAGATATTCTTTATATCATTTTATAATGTTCCTGTATTAAGCCTGAAATTATTTCAAAACCAGAATTAAAAAAAAAAAAAAGAATACAGGCACTGGCTTGAAGGAACTCATGTTGACCCTCAAATAGGGAAAATTTGAGGATCAAGAAAGAATAATGATAAGTATAACATATCAAATTAAGAAAAAGTAAGTCCATACTACAGGCTGAGCATCCCTAATCTGAAAACCCAAAATTCAAAATGTTCCAAAGTCTGAAACATTTTGAGCACCAACATGTCACAAATGGAAAATTCCATACCTGACACCTTTAATTTCTGATGGTTCAATGTACACGAACTTTCACATACAAAATTATTGAAAATATTGTATAAAATTACCCTCAGTCTATGTGTGCAAGCTGTATATGAAACATAAATGAATTCTGTGTTTAGATCTGGGTCCCAGCCCCAAGATAGCTCATTACATTTATGTAAATTGGAAACACTTCTGGTCCTTTGGTCCCAAGCATTTTGTTTCTCGTTTTTTTTTTTTTTTTTTTTTTTTTTTTGGAGACAGAATCTCACTCTGTTGCCCAGGCTGGAGTGCAGTGGTGCTATCTTGGCTCACTGCAACCTCCACCTTCCCAATTCAAGTGATTCTCCTGCCTTGGCCTCCAGAGTAGCTGGGACTACAGGCACCCACCACCACACCTGGCTAATGTTTTGTATGTTAGTAGAGATGGGGTTTCACCACGTGGCCCAGGCTGGTCTCACTCTTGAGCTCAGGAAATCCACCTGCCTCGGCCTCCCAATGTGCTAGGATTACAGGCATGAGCCACTGCGCCCGGCCCCAAGCATTTTGGATAAGGGATATTCAACCTGTAATACAATACACAACAAAGTGCTAGAGCAAAGAGTTAATATCCTTCAAACATGAAGGCTCATGTAAAATCAACAAGAAAATAAGGAAAATACTTGTAGAAAAAAGTTGGCAAGGGTATGAATAGACAATTTACAAAGAAAAAGAATAATGGGCTGCAAATCTAGAAACAGATGTTCAACCTCACTGATGATGAAATAAAGGCAAAGCAAAGTAATAATGAGAAGCCCTTTGGCAAATATTTTTTAAAATAGCCACTGTTAATCAGGATTCAGAAAAATGGGCATTCTAGTGAGTGTGGAAATTGGTACAACCTTTTGGAGAGCAATTTGGCAATGTTTATAAAACATCTTTAAAATGCTAACATATTGATCCATATTCCTCTTTCACTAAAGAGACCATGAGGGATGCATACAAAAATGTATATACTATAATGCACACTGCAGTATAATTCATAATAGCAAACCACTAGAAATAAGATTCAGCATTTTTTTTTAAATGATAAAGAGATATGCCAAAACATTAAGGTTTTCCTTAAGAGTGTGTTCTGTTTTCTTCTTTATACTTTATTTTGCCAAATATTCTATAATGACTATATATTACCTTCAAACTAAGAAACAAAGTAGTTTTTCTTTTTTTTTTTCTTTTCTATTTTTTTTTTTTTTTGAGATGGGGAAATCTTGCTTTGTCCCCCAGGCTGGAGTGCAATGGTGCAATCCTGGCTCACTGGAACCTCCACCTCCTGGATTCAAGCAATTCTCCTGCCTTAACCTCCCAAGTAGCTGGGATTACAGGCACGCACCACCATGCCTGGCTAATTTTTGTATTTTTAATAGAGATGGGGTTTCCCCATGTTGGCCATGCTGGTCTCAAACTCCTGACCTCAGGTGATCCGCCCACCTCAGCCTCCCAAAGTGCTGGGATTACAGGCGTGAGCCACCACGCCCAGCCAACAAAACAGTTTTTTGAAAGGCACTGTTATCAGCGGCAATCTTCATGGAGAGCAACGTGTGTAACCAGAATAGAGAATAGAGAATTAGAATAAACAAACAAGCACACATGCTAGCTGATCATCACTCAATGCAAGTAGAACTAAACAGCTCCAAGATGGAAAGCTGAGTAGAAGTACCACAAATGGGTAGAAATTATAGGCTGCACCTGCTGTGAACCTTGCACCATCCACAAGTTGGAGGAAGCAATCTTTGTCCCTGCCAGGGCCCTCCACCCGTGTGGGTTGCCCAGGTTCTCTATCACAGCCTTCTTCTCACAGTTATTGCCCAATTCCTTTCCCATGGCTTGCTGCCCCATAAGTGGCCCAACCACTTAGCCAGGGCCCTCTGTCCATGGATGGCCCTACCATCCTGCCATAGCAATCCCTCTGCCAGTGTATGCTGTGTTCGCTTGGCCAGCCCCTTTTGCCATGGTCTGCTACCTGTACATGCTGTCCAACTTCTCTGAAACAGTACTATGATCCCAAGGCCTACAAAACCCAAACGTAGTGGTCCTTTGCACCTGTGCCAAGGTCCTCTGGCCCTGTGGGCTAACTGTGCTGTTTACCTCTGGGGTTGCAGGCCAGCTGCCCAGCCCCTCTCCTACTAGCTGCTACTAACAGTATGAGCCACCAACACCCTCTCCCACCGAATGCCGCTGCCAACACCTCAGCAGAATGAAGAATATACAGATCTCCTATTCATTCTTGTTCCTCGTCGGGCTGTGATTCTCAGCCTCCAGGTAGAGACTGGCTTTGCTCACTAACCTTACATTCATTGAGAATCAAAGAAAGCAAACTACAACCTTCTGTTTTTCATCCCAATTCCTCTGTGCTTTGCCCCAGTCGTATGATGCCACACAGATAAGGACCAGAAGGGCCCTGTGACCATGGGTTACCCCTAGTTTGCAAGAGCCCAAGGAGGCGTACCAATATGGTACCTTCCTGAGGGTTCCAGTCTGTTCCAGTCTAGGCCCAGGCTGAACAAGCCTCAGTGAAAAACAACAGAAATAGACTAGAATCCCCAAGATGGCCTCCCAAATTAACAAACCTCTTGGATCTCCCACAGGAGAACATTCTAGAACCATGTCCTGGGACTGATCTAGAATAGAGCAGAAGCTCCAGCCCTCCCCATGCAGGGATGCCATTCAGCCTAGAGTGAAAATAAGTGGTTTTTGTGATGCCACAAAATGCATTACAGAAATAAAGTACTCAGGAGGCAGGAAATGAAAGGGGACTTACTGTGAGAACACACAGATGATGTCCCCTTCAGTCAGTTCATAAGGAAGCCCTCCTAGAAAATAAAACCACATTTCAGTTCCACCAACATTTACCAAGTGTTTACTACGTACCATGCACTAGGCCAGGCACTAGGGGTGCAAACAGTAAGCAACAGGCCCTGACCTTAAAGAAATCAAGTCTGGGCTGGGCACCATGGCTCATGCCTGTAATCCCAGCACTTTGGGAGGCCAAGGCGGGTGGATCACCTGAGGTCAGGATTCGAGACCAGCCTGGCCAATATGGCGAAACCCCGTCTCTACTAAAACTACAAAAAAAATTAGCCGGGTGAGGTAGCGGGCACCTGTAATCCCAGCTACTTAGGAGGCTTAAGCAGGAGACTTGCTTGAACCCAGGAGGCAGAGGTTGTAGTGAGCCGAGATCGCGTCATTCCACTCTAGCCTGAGCAACAAGAGTGAAACTCCAACTCAAAAAAAAAAAAAAAAAAAAAAAAGAAAGAAATCAAGTCTGATGCGATGACAGAAGTACATGTAAGGTGCCAGTAGTACAGGAAAAGGAGTGATTAATTTTGAGTGGAAGTCAGTGTCACCACTAACAAAAGTAATCTGATCACTCAGTCCTCCTGGCACCCAAAATCCTATGGGCAAAGCAGATAGTTTCCATCACAAACCTCTGCTTCCACAAACATGTTGAATTCATCTGCTCATTACCCACAAATTTACAGCTATGATACAAAATTAGTCTACATATGTCATGATTAACCCCACCTACACACAGACAAAGGTTATCAAGACACTGTTAAACATTTCCTAGGGAATAATTTCCCTTCCAAATGTTTCTTTCCTCATCTCTAAGATGGGGATATTAGCATGTAACTCGCAAGACTGTTATAAGGGTTAAGTAAAACGATGCATATAAAGTGCTTGGCACAACGTTTTTACAATAACCTCTTTGAAGCATCAAACTTGTACAATTACTGGTTGTGATATAAAGTGAATACAGTAATGGTAGTGTGGCCATGGTCAGAAAGCAGGAGCTAGAGGAGCAGAGTGAATTCTGCAAGGGAAGGGGAATGGGGGAGGGCGGTGGTGGCAATATGGGGCTGTGGCTAAGACCATGAGTTCTAGAATGCTATAGTTCTGCCTGTTGCGGTTATTAGCTATGTGACCTTAAGGAAGCCCCTTAACTTCTCTGCACCCCAATTTCCTCAGCTGTATAATGGGTCAGGGGTGAGAGAGAAATAACAACAGTCCCTGAACCTTAGCACAGCAAATGGCAAACAGTAACTCTCATGAGCATTGATTTGGCAGAGAAGGAAAACTAAAAATGGGGTAGAAAAAAAAAAAAAAAAAAAAGATGGAACACGGATTCCCGGGCAGACAGCAGATGGATATAAAGGAGGGCAATGAATGTAAGCAGGAGTGAAGGGTGAAAATGCTGAAATAGTCGGAAACCGAGCAGGAGAATCTTGGGAGCACTGCGGAAGAAAGATGTGCACCTCACCCAGGAAGATCCAAGCGCTGTCCTTGTACTCGGAGTGCCAGGACACTTTATCGGCCACCCCAAGCTGGACCTCTCGTTCATTCAGCTCGTTGATCAGCTTCACCTTAGTTAAAGGACTTCACGGTGGCGGGGGGGAGGGGAGGCAGAAAAGCAGACAAGTAAATGCGAACCGGCCGAAGCTGAAGAAGAGCAAAACAAGGGGACGAGCTGTTCTAGTCCCCGCGCCTCTCCCGCCCCTCGACCCCGCAGACGCTCTACCACCCCAGCCCCAGTAGACCACCCCCAGCGGCCCGCTGCTCGTTCCTCAAAACGAAGCTGACGCCTTACTTCATCTCCGCGGGCTCGCGCTCAGCATTCAGGAATCAGCGCCCGGGAAAGGCAGCGCAGCGCATGCGCGGCTCCGGCGCCGGTGGCTCGTTGAGTCGGTGACCTCGCGCCGGAAGAGGTGGGGCGTACCGGGGCGTGGCGCCTGCGCACTAGAAGCCTTCAGCGTTCTGTGGGGTTACCTGTTGTAGAGACGGTTTTTCTCTAATTTTTCACTTTTTCTCCTCTGTGAAATGGGGTAAAGGCACGGGCCTGGGCTGTTGCAGGACCCCCAGCTCTTGAGCGATATCGGAAACTGGTTAGATTAGCTATAAATATTTGCTGAATGAACGGAATAAGCAGCCTGATGTGGCGACTTTAGTCTCAGCCCTCGCTCCCAGTCCAGAGTCCCACTTGGACCTTCGCTCCTAGTCAGTTGCTCACGCACAGACCCATCAAAGCATCCCTGCCATGGCAGAGAAGTGAAGAAGATAGGTGAAAAGGTAAATCTTCTATTGTCCTTATCCCAATACATAGGCAACAGACCAGTGTGCCTCTATAGACTGAATTGAATACCTACCGATTTGCGTGAGAGCCGCTGCACTTACTCTTTTCCATAGGCTCTCTCCTAGTTGAGTAGGAGACAGAAATTAATATTGTTAAATTAATAGCTAACAAGTGAGCAGATGATGTACTGTATGATACTAGAGTATGTGCTAAGCAATTTACATGTATTGTCTCTCCACCCTCACAACAACCCAATGAAGCAGATAAAATTACAATCCCTGGCCGGGCGCAGCAGCTCATGCCTGTAATCCCAGCACTTTGGGAAGCTGAGGTAGGAGGATTGCTTGAACTCAGGAGTTTGAGACCAGCCTGGGCAACATAGCAGAACCTGTCTCTAAAATAAAGGAAAAAAGGGGGGGCCAGGTGTGGTGGCTCACACCTGTCATCCCAACACTTTGGGAGGCTAAGGCAGGCAGATCACCTGAGGTCAGGCGTTCAAGACCCGCCCAGCCAACATGGTGAAACTCTGTCTCCACTAAAAATACAAAAATTAGCCAGGCATGGTGGCACACACCTGTAATCCCAGCTACTCGGCAGGCTGAGGCAGGAGAATCACTTGAACCTGGGAGGCAGAGGTTGCAGTGAGCCGAGATCGCACCACTGCACTCCAGCCTGGGCAGCAGAGCGAGACTCCTTTTAAAAAAAAAAAGAAAGAAAAAGAAATTTCCACCCTCATTTTGTAGAGGAAGAAATGAGGCTCAAATGAATAAATTAACTAGAAAGGTACTAGAGTACCTGCACCCATTAGGTCAGGTTGATTTAATCAGTCCTTACTGAACATCTAGATTTGTCCTGTGCAGCTAAGGTCTGTAGACAGGAGTATCAGGGTGGGTCCTCTGCCCTCAAGGAGCTAATATTATAATTAAGGGGACAAGATATATTTGCCTGATAGATTTCAACCAGAAATATCTAGAAACCAGTGGAAGAGATGATTAACATATAATATGTGATTTAACCCATATTGACAGTTTGAATCCATTTTGCACATGTCCACATCAGTACCTGCTCTTGGACCATGATGTTCTAAAAGTAAAAGTTCAGAGCTGTGTGGCCTAGCTCAGAGCACCAGATATTAGGTCCTTCATAAAAACATTTTGATGATGATACCAACTGTACCCTCAAGTGGCCTACCATGTAACCAATGTTCTGCCAAAAAGGAGAACAGAGCCTGCCCACCAATGACAGTTTCTCCTCATTCATTCTATGTTTGTTCCCCCTTCCCCATTCCAACCTAGCTATTCATTAACTTTGTAAAATTATCTTGGCAATGAAAGCTAAACAGTGACAGATTGCATATGGGGTTTATCTGCTCCTAGGAATCTCAGGTTGCTTAGTTGTGGGTTGAAGCACCCACTGCAGAGTGACAAACTAGCATGCAGCATTATCTTGCTGACTCTTTCAAATATCTGTGAAATGAGAGAGTTAAGACTATACCTGGGGATAAGTCATCAGTGTTCCGAGAGAAGCTGGAGCAAAAGAGTAGAGTAAGACCAATTTAGATTGAGAACATGAGAAGGCTATTATTACTATGCAGCTGGTAGGTTCAGCGGAGCTATTCTGAAGGTGAGAGAGCTGAATATTGCTTCAGTTTTCCTGGTACTGAGAGGTTTCTGAGACTTCTGACCTTTGGAGCTAAAACTGGCAACCCCAGAACAAATCAGGATGGTTGATCACCCTAGGAGATCCTGAAGTAAATAACGAAGCAAGGAAGTCAGACTTTCCATAGATGTACTTGCAATTGACAGGAATTGGTAGGTAAGGTGATGCCTAGAGATATCCGTAAGTATGAGCTGAAAAGAGGTGGGGATGCAGAGGACCCTCTGAACTTAACATCTGAAAGTAGAACCAGGGTTTGACATCCAAGGTGGCTGTAAGTGATCTCCACCAGTAACATCCATTTAGCAAATATTCTATGCAGTATTTAGTTCTAGCTTCGGAGGGTAATGCTAAGGTAGTCAATGGCAGTCCCTGCATTCAAGGAAAGGCTGAACTATCTATCTAGCCAGAGTCATCTCCCAACTTCCCACCACCACACCACACCCCCAAACAGCTTTTCCCCCAGACTTCCCTATTTTGGACAATGTTATCACCATTTTCTTGGTTGCCCAGGCTCAAAAACATGGGTTTCATATTTCAGTCTTCCCTATTCTTCACCTCAACATATCCATCCACTCACTAAGTCCTAACAATTGTACTATTGCAGTATCTATAAAATGTGTCACTTCCAGTCACCGTCCTGAGTCATTAGCACATGCCTCCTGGCTCTTTCAGTACTCTTCTAGCTGCTCCAGCCCCTATTCTTCATTCTCTTCTGTCACTGTTCCCCACTAAAAGGCTCAACGTAAGCCCGGCTCCACTTCTATCCATTCCCTCAGAGGCCCCTTTCATCATCCCACCTTGGCACCTCTTCTGAGAGAGCCTTAGACCCCTGGGCCACCCTCCTCTCTCTTACTGAAATCTGCCCAAGCCCCAAACCCCCAACAAGTCATCCATCATGCAGGAAACCTTTCCTGATCTTATGACCCCACAGTGATGGCTCTTACTTCTGAACTCTGTAACACTACAAAACTCCTTTATGTTCTTCTCCCAGAAAGACTATGAAATCCTGGAAGGTGAAGGCTCTGCATGTATAAGCTCCTCAGAACCTCAAGCCTCAAACATTTTCCTACATACATAGAATGCAACCAATATACTTATGGTTAATGAAATTGAAAAATCACACAACTATGATTACCTTTAGGAAAACAGATGAGGGTAGGGGTAGAGAAGACTTTATTTTATTTTCCCTTTGTTCCTTTCTATATGGTTAGAATTTTCTTTTTTTATTTTTATTTTTATTTATTTATTTATTTATTTATTTATTTTTTGAGACAGAGTCTCACTCTGTTGCCCAGACTGTAGTGCAGTAGTGCAATCTTGGCTCACTGCAACCTCTGCCTCCCAGGTTCAAGCGATTCTCCTGCCTCAGCCTCCCAAGTAGCTGGGACTACAGGCATGTGCCACCACAGGAAGACAGGGAGGAAGCCATGTAAGTGTCTGGGAAAAGAGTATTGTTCTGAGACAGTGTATTTCAGAAACAGCAAGGAGGCCAGTGTGACTGGAGAGGAGTAGGCAAGGGGGAGAATGATACATTTTTGTTTATTTGAGAAAATCTTACTTAGTACCTACAATGTACCTGACACTGTTCTAGGTACTTTACATGTATAAATTAATTTACTTCTTACAACAACCCTATGAGACAGATATTATTATCCTAATTTGGTAGATGAGAAAACAGAGGCACAGAGAGGTTAGGTTGCTTGCCCTAGGTCACACAGCTGGTAAATGGTAGAACCAGGATTTGAATCCAGGTCATACGGCTCCAAAGTCTGTACTCTTAACCGCTATACACAGGACAAATTGAGGTAAGGAGAACAGATCAAACATGGTCATGTTGGGTACTGGCTTCGGAATTTACTCAATGTGAGATAGGGAGTCACCAAAGAACTTTGATCTGATGTACATTTTAGTAGGTTCACCTTAGCTGCTGTGTTGATAACAGACCAGGGAGTGGGCAGTGGATGCCTACAGTAGAAGCAGGAAGACCAGTTTGGAAGCTCTACAATAAATCAGACGACGGATGATGGTGATTTGTCTCCAGGTGACAGCAAAGAAGATGGTGTTCCATGCTGGTATTGTTCCAAACTGAAAAATTATTGTATTTTTAAATAAAAATAAATAAGAACACACATGACACCAACATAAAGGTACATCCTGTGTTTGTCAGTGCTCAGACACTGGCCTAGATGCTGGGGATACTACAGTGAACAAGACCATAAGACCCAGTCCCTGCACTTGAGCAGCTCACAGTGTTACAAGATAGTTACAGATATAAATAAACACTTTGTATTCCAGGTGATGAATGTCATATTAAATGTATGAGTGAAATGCCTTTAGAACCAGCTGAGTGATAATTAATTCTGATGTTGGGGGTCAGAGGAAGCTGGGGGTGGAAAGTAGATTGTCAGGGAAAGTCACATAGAGTCAGGTGACTGTTGAGCTGGGCCTTGAAGGCAGTCACATGTAGATGGAAGACACAGGATGGGTACCACACAGAAACAGCATTTCAAGCAGTGGAACCACCAGAGGCAAGAGTATCAAAGTGTGGAAAGCATATGATGTGACCAGGTGATGGGATGGGGCAAAGTGGTAATGGCTGAAGATAAGGATGGAAGAGTTCTGGCCATTTTGTGAAGGGCCTTGTAGAAAAAGCCAAGAAGTTCTGATTCTAGCTAGTAGACAATGAGAAGTGATCGTATAGCTTAATCATTCAGTCATTCAACCAGTCAACCAGCTGACCACTTTTGTTGAGGACTTGCTATAGGCAGATACTGCTTTAGGTGCTGAGAATATAAAGGTGAACATGTTCAGCCTATAAGAAAAACATGTATATGGGGACAAAAACATAATCTGAGCATGTTTCTTTGAGCCTGGGAGTGACATGGTCAATTTTCTCTTTGATCACATTGGAACCAGTGTGGGGGATGGATTGAAGACATGCAAGCCTTGATGCTGTGAGATCAGTTGGGATACCTGTTGGCTGTGATGAGCAGGAGCAAACAAAGCCAACAGATTTCATAGCCACAACATGCTGATTCAAGTAGATGTGGGTAGTGAGGAAACATCTAAGGATGACGCTTAGGTTTCCAGCTTGAGACACTAGTTGGGTGTGACACACTTTGCTAAGGTAAAACAGGCAAGAAGACTGGTTTGGAAGAAAACTAATTAATTCAATTGGTAAATCATTAAAAATACCTGAGGAGTCAATAAAGGAGACTGAGAAGGAGGATGACAGAGGAAGATGAAAAAGCAGGAGAACGTGTATTCCAAAAGAAAAGGGGAGGGGCCCGGTTGTTCACATCTGTAATCCCAACACTTTGAGAGGCCAAGGTGGGAGGATTGCTTGAGGTTAGGAATTCGGGACCAACTGGGCAACATAGTGAGGCCCCCATTTCTACAAAAAATAAAAATCCGGGCGTGGTGGTGTGAGCCTATAGTCCTAGCTACTAGGGAGACTGAGGGGGAGGATCGCTTGGACCCAGGAGGATGAAGCCACAGAGAGCTGTGATTGTGCCACTGCACACCACCCTGGGTGACAGAGCAAGACCCTGTCTCTAAAAAAACACAAAATTATATTAAAGTAAAAGGGAGTGAAAGGTGATCATTATTGTCAAACACTGCAGAAAAGTACTCTTGGTAGAAGCACCTTTAATTTTTCAATGTTTTCACGCACTTATTTCAATTGATCCAAAACAACATCACCATCAGGAAAACTGAATTTGAGAGGACCCATAAATCTAAGCAGCATGCCACCCTGTACTTACCTTCTCCCATGCTGAAGACTTCAGTGTCAGATGGAAGCAAAACACAAGTGTAAAACAGTGGACGTGGGTCACACTTTCCTTGTGTTAAGAAAGCAGATTAAGTGCATTTGTTTATAAGGTCTGTTCCTTAATTGTAGGTTGCCTGGGAATAAGAAAATGAGAAATGATGCATTGTATTAACAGAAGATCTTATCAGCTCTTCCAGGGATATTGACTTAGGATCCATGCATGATCTGTAGGGAGTCTGTGAGGACCCTGAATTTGTGTGTACGATGTGTTTGCATGTGAACATGTGCATTTTTTAGAAAGTCCATAGCTTCCGTAAGATTCTAAAATAGTTCCATAGTTCAAAAACAATAGCTAAGGACAACTGATTTAGAGCATCTAGTGATTACCTATGAATTACCATCATCCACAGATAACCGAGAGCAGTTTGCAAAGCTTAGCAAGCAGCTGTTGTAGTAGAATTCGCATGAGTTATGTGAGTCAGAGATACATAAATTGGAAGCACAGTTGCACTGCCTTGAGCTCCCCCGTGGCTCAGCACAGGTGCTTGTTCCCAGCAATCTGATGCTTATGTAGACTCTTGAGGGACTGGAAAAAGAATCCCTAACTCTTCAGGAGGAGGAGGCCAAGTTGCCTCCAGGGGTGAGTATACCTCTAAAAGACACACAAGAGATGTCCTTTTCCCACCTGCTTGTCATTGTTCACCTTTCCTCCACTGCCTAAGCCAATGCAGCGATTTTCCATACCTCAAGCAGCACAACTTTCAGAAGCTGCCAAGATTCTCGATGTGCTGATTAAAAAGCAGAATCTAGTTCCAGGGAAGAAAGGAAGAAAGTAGAGGGGAAAAGTGCTGGGGGAGCATATGACTCTAGTTCTAGTAGAACCCACCTGTAATCACAAATCACATTTACTCTAATTCGTAATGTGAATTTCCCTTTGGCATGCAGGCCTAAAGGGCATGCTAGCTGGACTGAATCAAATGGGACAATCAGACCCAGTGGGAGGAGAAGTAGCACTGGGCAGATCTAACTGGAGCTGAATGTAAAAGTATTTTTCAGGGATAACAGGAACTTACCTAGAGCAGGAGTTCGCAGATGGTCATCACAATTTCACCTAGGCAGGTCAATCCCCCCAAGCTAATGACTAGAGCCCACTCCCTGTTCTCCAAAAGATTCCTTGCATGGGCAGCTTTTACCCTCCTCTTACTCATTTTCACTGTTTTGAGCCACAGTTTTCCTGGGGTGCTCTGTTGCCTGAGGTGAAGGAGGCAGTTACCGGGAGTGCTAGATGAAACACTGATCCAGGATATAGGAGATGGTCTACAGATTAGGGAAAGGAGTGAGTGGGCCACAGCTCAAAGAAGCCAGATCACTGAGACATGACACTGTAAAGACCAGAGCACATGAGTGCTCTGGGACAAGCTGATGGACAATGCTAAGCTTCTAGAGAAGAAGCGCAGGATGGGTCTGTCTTGGCTCAGTTCACAATGATGTTGCATGAAGACTGTCAGCTTTCTACCCTGGAGTGGCAGGAGGTGGCATCCTTCTTGAAGGTGGATGCAGGTTTTCAAGGCTATAGGATGATGCCACACAGCTTGCATTCCATCTCTGGTCAGCAACTTACATTCTGGAGAGAACAGGTGGGACACATAGAGCTTGGCAGACCTGGGTTCAAATCCCAGTTCTTCCACTTGCTAGCTGTAGAAACTTGGGCAATTTAATTAGCTTCAATTAACTTTTTTGTGGTAGCCTTCCCAAGTTATGAAATGGTGATATCACCTCTTAGACATCTTGCAAGGATTGTGATAAGAGGTGAGTATTACTAATATTAATAATAATATTCTTTTCACATTCTGAATACTCCCAGCCATTGTTAGAACCCCCTTGACCCCTTCTGCAACCCACAAATCTTACCCCCTAGTGAACTAAACCAGTTCTTCCTTAGGAAAAAGGTGGAAATCACTTTCTGAGAGTTGGAAACTCAGCCTAGCATGACCCCCTGACTGGTGTCTTTCCTGAAGAATAGACTTCAAGAAAGATTTTCAATGAAAAAAGCTAGAAACATTAAATGAATATATATTTTCTCCCCTCACCCCACCCCATTCCACAAGCCATGGACATTGGCCAAAAAGGTATGTGGTTTTTTTTTTACTCAACTCCTATTCTGCAGGGGAAGGAAGGATTTCAGCCTACTAGTTGTAACTATGTAAGTCCTTTTTTAAATGGGGCAAGAAGGTTCTGAGTCCTGAGTGACAATGAAAATGTCTTCAGGGACCATACTATGTCCTGAAGAGCTCCTCTGGCTTGCATGAATCATACCTAAATACAAACAAAGTCGGAGCAATCCAGAAGTATGAAAAGTGTCCTATTTATCCAGCTAGACAGGAGCAGAGCCTTTCCAAGGATTGCTTTCTCCCTGCAGAGTGCCCTCTGCTGGCTTCCTGGCCACTGGCATTTTGGCATCTCAGGCCAACAATGATGCTCTTTCCTGGCTATGTAGGAACCTTTGTAGTATTGCAACCAAATGCCTCTTGGGCAGTAGCCACCTCCAAGCAGCAATATAACCAGGACCAGTTTTTGAATTGTCTCCACATACTAACCCTTGAAACCAATGTATTACTTTCCTATTGCCACTGTAACAAATTACCACAAACTTGTGGCTTAAAACACACAAATC